>NC_053428.1:95925157-96117735 GCF_007990345.1 Gossypium hirsutum | reverse complement strand
AGAATCTTATGTTTCAATTCATGACATCAGATTTCTTTTAAGAATCGTATTTTTTTTAAAACTCTTCAAATTTTTAATTTTCGACACTAAGACACTAATTAATCAACTAGGTACCAATTTTGGGCGTATCGAGGGTGCTAATCCTTCCTCGTGCGTAACCGGCTCCCGAACTCATTTTTCTGGATTTCGTAGACCAAAATCGTTGTTTTAATAAAATTAAATCATTTATTAAAAAAAACAACCACTTTTTTGAGGTGACCCGATCACACCTCGTCAAAAAAAGGGATTGGTGGCGACTCCCGTTTTCATTTTTTAAATCCAAGTCGACCCCGTTTTCATTCAAAAAAATGGTGTCAACAGTCCCTATCTGCAGCACATACGGGACAGCCCATCATCAGGTGAGATTGGTTTCATTCAAACCGTTCGATATCGTTTGATACTCTTGTATTGGACGTTGATTTGAAGAACAAGGTCAAAGCTGATCTCAAAATGTTCCTCGGGTATACCATACATTCACTTTGGAATGATTTAATAGAAAATTTTAATTTTTAAATTAAAAAAACAAATTTCTTTAAAAAATATATATTAATTTATAATAAAGTAAAGAGAATTAAAGTTATGGGGTATTTTATGTGTAAACCCATCATTTCCTATCTCAAAATAATTCATTGTTATATCTTTTTCCTTTTTCTTAATTCACTTGTTTTATACTATGATATGATAATGATTCCATTATAAAGGTGCTTCTTAATCTCGTCTTTATTATAAAGCAGGAATTAATATCTTGATTTCTTAATCACCTTATCTAAAAATTTGGTGTTTATCTAAGGATAATACACAATATAAACTTTTTAATAAAATATTAAAAATAAATAGATATTTACTCATCACTTAAAAAATTACATTCAGATTATTTTATTTCTTTTAAAATGAAATTATCTTTTAAAGATTTTATGTTTATTCTACATTTACTTCTTCAGCCTCTTCTATTTAAAATGTTTTTTTTAAATAAATCAACAATTATAGGTAAAATTTTCTTATATTTCTATTTCAATATTTCTCAAACAATTTAATTACATTAATATATTTTTTTAGGAGAATGAGTTTATTTGGGATCGAACTCAACAATATAATGCTCTTGCCACTAGGCCAAGAGATTGTTGACAATTAAATTAATACTTAATTTTAAGTATAGGTAAAATTTTTAATTTAAATTTAGTACAAAATCCAATTTTTAAAAACACCAACTTATATTTAAGAAATCCAACAATTAGTTAATGTTAATCTAATTTAACTCATAGCTGCTAACGGGGAAATCCTAAAGGAAAAGTTGAGGTTGCTTAAGTAATTGATGTTATTATCCAATCACAAATTCCTTTATTATATAAGATCGCTTTATTCTTTTCTATTTTTGTTGTTATATTCTCCTTCAAATCATGTTAAAGTTATGAATTTTAAGTTGTGATTTATTAGTTAAATATTCGTTTTATTTTTTAAAAAATTGTTTAGACTCGAATTACAGGAGTGTTGATGCTATAACGTGTGTTGACAATAATTTCTTCTTATAAGTAATGTGAGAGTTATTAAAAACAAATATTATTTGTTAAATGAATAATTAATTAATTTCTTGAAATAGCAATTATTTTTTTTATTTGAATTCAGGCTCTATTAATTTTTTACACTAACTTATTGACTTGATTTAAATAAATAAAAGATATATACAATAGATTCATACAATTTATTCTATATGGAATATGTGTCAAGATTTTAATCAAAAATACTTCATCCATAGATTAGACACAAATAATAATTATTAAATTTTGATTTAAAAGCAGTTTATGTTTTTTTTACTAAAAAGAAATCAAAATCTGAAACCTTCTCAATCTTTTCTCAAACAACATATATTCGGTCTCTTTGATTCTTCAAAGATTTGTGAAATAGAAAGATTACTATAATATCTTCATTGCATGGCATATGGGTATCATCAATTTCAATGATTCTGCTCCAAGCTTAATATATACATTGAAAACACCCAGGAGTCAACTATTTATTATGCAACTAAGGCATCCACAACATCAACTTGACCCTAACCAAACCAACCTTATTCATTTTATCTCATTGTCAAGCATCAATGACTAACAAAGAGTCTTCTTCATAACTCCTTTTTAAGAGCCCTATCATATAAATATGTGTCAACTTTAAAATTGTTCAAAGTTTCAAAATTTTAAATCAATAAAGTTATATTACTTAAATATGTAATTTTATTATTTTATTTAAATTTAAATTAATAAATACTTAAAATAGAGTTATGTTATACTTATACCTCATAAGTTCACGACCTTGTTAGTAAAAGCACTTTTGACCAAAGAGAATCACCTTCCCTAAGATCTTGCGAGCAAAAGAACTCGCGAGCTCGAATCATAAAGACAACATACCTGACATGGACAACATGTTTGCCATCCACACATACACATATTTTTTCCCAAACATGACAACCCATACCTACGGTGACAAGGCATCAATAAGTTAGCTAATTTCCACCAAGTTTGAAACCAATATATGGGTGACAAGTGGCTCCTTAAGAATTATCAAAAGCAACACCTTAAAGGTTTATTAGCACCAAGAAAAGGGGAAAAACATCTTCTCCTTAAACTAAACTCTCAACTCTCTTCTCTCCTCTCTAATCCTCTCTTGGCATCCACATTCTAATCATCCTTACCTTCCTACAACTCTCTGCCCTTTGGGTGAATCTTCATAAACTATCATAATCTCCTCTTTTTATCAAGAATTGTGTGATAAGTGTGGACTCACTTCCAACTATCAAAATCAATAAAAAATGATTTATCCCAACAACAACTTCCCATTGACTCAAACTTCTCAAACAACCAAAGCTTTCCAAACATCCCCTACTTCCAAACCATGCCAACCAGAAGAGTCAAGTCCCTTAAAGAAAAAAAAATTAGTCAACAGTATCATGATCCTATTGGATCCGGTGCCCTAAATGTAGTATATTCGTCTTTGTACACTTGTATTTTTCAAACAAATTGATTTAATAAAATATCCATTGGTTACATTAATATTTCTTCTATATAGTCCTTAACAATTTTTTTCACAAAAAGTAAAATGAAAGAAAATATTGGTTCATTGATTATCTAATGATTGACTAATACTAAGCGATATTACGTGGTCGGATTCGTAATACAGAAAAATAGCTTGTATTAGTAGATAATCTAAATATGTCTTTAGCCTAATCAGAAACAAGCAAATTGATTGAAAGACTAATTTTTCGTCCATCATGTCCAATTTAGGAGATGTCTTGTCTTCAGCATCAGAATGAATGACTCCTAAAAGATAGAGACATAGATGTAACTGATTGGACTGACAGGACCCTAGTAGAATATATCCTAGATTCATTTATGAATCTATTCATTTGTGACATTCATAGTGTAGCATACCTTAATTCTGAGTGGATGATAGACTATGTATATGTGACTCGTATACTTTGATGTAGGTAAAGGCTTGAGTTCAAATAGATAATGAACTGAAAGCTGATGTATTGGGTATAGGACTTCAGAGTATGTAGCATCATTCACAATAGTGGAATTCATAGCCCAACTAATGGGTAAATGATATTCTCTCATTGATATTACATGATAGATTAAAAGTAAAAGTGGTTACAAGTCGTATGTATTTGTGATAAATGATTTGACTACTATATGATAGTAATTGACTTTTCATGAAGGAAGATGCAATGGTTACCATGAGATAAAATAGGATCATATTGGGAGAACGAATTTATCCCAAAGATATTAAGGATACCCTATGCGAGTAACACACTCATGACAGAGCCATTGGACGAGCACTTATTAAGTAGCTTTCATAATGGTATGTAATTAGAGAGAGCTTAATCACGATACTATATTGGAATAACTTTGTGACTAAATAAGTTTATAATTAATAGGTGAACAACTGAAACTATTAATTATAAACTATTTAAGCCCTAATTATACATGTACAATTGGTCCCTTTTCTAGCTCATTGAAACCCAACATGCATTGCATGTAGAACCAAATTAATAAAAATGAATAAAAATAATGAAGTTAGAGAAATAGGCCACATTCACAAATAAAAGTGTTTTTTTGACCGAATTTTTAGACTACGATAGGTGTAGTAAGCAAAATTATTTGAGTACTTTTATGTGAATCAAAGTCCGACTGGATATTAGTGCTCCGTTAATATGGAAAAAAAGATTCAGTAGCAGGAGGACAATTTTGTGAAGGCTTTGTTTAGTCATGAATGTATACCTGTGGTTCAATATTTGTATGGGATCATTTGGCACAGTTAGTCAAATTGTCGTAAGATGCTTAAGATGCCAGAGAAGTAATGGTGAAGGAATGGTCGAAGGAATTTCCTGATGAAATAGGGCTTGGAACTAACAACCATGTGTTTAGTAAGAAAAGAGAAATTTCCTAATGAAATTGTAGGCCCTAAGCAAAGAAACTACAAAGTCAAATTAAAAAAATAAGTGTATATTCAAATAACAAAAATTATTATTGAATGAAGTAAGTGAAAACTCTTCATTGAGTAAGAAGCTAATATGTGGTAAATGCTCTAAACGGGTAAAGTGAATAATTAAAAAGAATCAAACTTAATCCTTATTGATAAGTGGCGTAATTAAATTTAAGTATTATACTTATAAAAGGCAATATAGGAAATTTTAGTGAATTTACCAAACACTTCAAGCTTAACACATTAGTGATTTAAACGCTTAGATGGAAGATCTTTTGCATGAAACTAGAGAGCGTCTTCAAACGATCACATCATCATACGAGATTTGAAGGACTTAGAGAATTTAGTTTTTCACTCCTTGTGTTAGAAGAGTTTAAAATGACATGTGTATAGACTAAGTGTATTATATAGTAAATTAGAAAGCTTAATGATGATTTGTGTTGATTTGATTTGATTTGATTTAATCATGTTTTTAAAATGAATTTATGCTCAAATTAGTATTGATACAATTATAGAATGAATTGGGATGTAATGATATGATTTCTTGAGATTTGAGAATGAATTTGAGTTTAAATGAGCTTTGAAAATGTTTTAGAAATGAAGTGTCTTTGGTTAGTGTTGTTTGGACTAGTAGTTGTAGGGTCATTTAGATGGCAGAGTTTAACTATTCATATAGAAGGAAAATTGTCTTAAGAGATGTGTTTTTACCAAAATGTTATTTGAGGGGGAGGGGGGATTAGCCACCTAAATTACATCAGGATTGCTTTAACATATGTAAAATTGTGTTGATTGCATTTTAATTTATCGGAAGTCCACTTTATGTAATTGTCATATCCAAACACTTAGGGGGTCATTTGATATGGTTTTTAAAATGTCTTTGAGCCATAGAAAATGTTGGAATTTGTTTTTATGATATTTTAATTAAATGATTTTAAAAATGTATTAAAGCTTTGAAAATGTTTTAGAAATGAAGTGTCTTTGGTTAGTGTTGTTTGGGCTAGTAGTTGCAAGGTCATCTAGATGGAGGACAAATTGTCTTAAGAGATGTGCTTTTGCCAAAACGTCATTTGAACGGGAAGGGGGAATAGCCACCTAAATTGCATCAGGATTGCTTCAATATATGTAAAAGTGTGTTAATTGCATTTTAATTTATTGGAAGTCCATTTTATGTAATTTTCATATCCGAACACTTAGGGGTGATTTGATATGAGTTTTAAAATGTCTTTGAGCCTAGAAAAATGTTGGAATTTGTTTTTATGATATTTTTATTAAATGATTTTAAAACTGTATTAAAACTTTGAAAATGTTTTAGAAAAGAAGTATCTTTGGTAAGCAGGGGCGAAGCCAGAAAATTTTTTTAGGGGGGCGGATGAAATTTTAATTTTTTATAGTTTATATTTTTATAATTTGTAAATGATTAAGTTAAATTTTTATAATTTTAGGGGGGGCAAAGTGGTATTTTACCTTTACTAATTTAAAAGTTTTAAAAAAATTCAAGGGCCTAAAATGAAATTTTCCATTTTAAGGGGGGTCGGGGCCCATGCCAGCCCCTCTCTGGCTATGCCCATGTTGGTAAGTGTTGTTTGGATTGGTAGTTGCAGGGCCATCTAGATGGTGAAATTTAGCTATCCAGATGGAGTGCAAATTGTCTTAAGAGATGTGCTTTTGCCAAAACGTCATTTGAGGAGAGGGGGGAATAGTCACCTGAATTGCAGCAGGATTGTTTTAACATATGTAAAAGTGTGTTGATTGTATTTTAATTTACCGGAAGTCCATTTCATGTAATTGTCATATCCAAACACTTAGAGGGTGATTTGATATGATTTTTAAAATGTATTTGAGCCTTATAAAATGTTGGAATTTGTTTTTATGATTTTTTATTAAATGATTTTAAAAATGTATTAAAGTTGTTTAAATGTTTAAAATTGTTCTAAAAGATTTAATAAGTGAAAAATTGATGCTTTTTGTATAAAAAAATTGTATAAGCAAACAAAATATCAATAAGACATCACGTATCCATCTTGATCATTAGATCCGATAAGGAGATGTTACAAACTCAATTGATTGATATAGTTTTTAGTAAGTACTTAAATTTATTTGCATGGAATGGATATCAAATTCTCAATGAATTTTAATAGTTTTGATATTTAAATTTATTTATTAAAATTTTCAATTTAAAAGGTAGAATTGCAATGAAGGAAAAGTTAAAATATTACTTTAAATTTGTAAATAAAATGAGTCTGCCTTTTGGCACGATTTCGCCTGTCTCTTAACATGTTTCTTGTTTGTTTTCTTCATTCTGTTTCTCCTAGTTTTTCTTAGTTTAGGCTTTTGTTAGTGGTTTTGGCTTGCTCTGGTTTTCTTGGTACTATGGAGGACGACTTGGCAAATTTAAATCTGGTGGACGAGGAAGAAGAGGCCTTCTAGGAGGATGCAGCGGTGGTAGATTAGAATCTACAACTAAGTTTGGTGGGATGCTGTTTAACTAATAGCATTGTGAATTTTCCTTCACTAAGAAACACTATGGCCGACTTGTGGCATCCTATTCGGGGCATTTGCATCTCAAATTTGGGAGAGAGATGTTTTCTTTTCCAATTTTTTCATGAAGTGGATATTCAGAGAGTGTTGTGGGAACACCATGGTTTTTTAACAATCATCTTCTTTTACTTCACAGATTACAGCCAGGTGAGAATCCATCTTTTGTGCAGTTAAATTCATCAGATTTTTGGGTCCAAGTTCATGATTTCCCTCCGAGTTTGATGACGGAATCAATGGCTAAATAGTTTGGGAATTTTCCAGGCCAGTTTATAGAGGATGATACGTCTTTCCGATCAATAAGTTCCCATTCTTTTATGCGCATTAGAGTTCGTTTAGATGTTACTTTTCCATTAAAGCAAAAAAAGAAAATTGTGATTGGCACCGACTGAAATTTTTATGCTCGTTTCCAATACGAAAAGCTGAGTCTTTTCTGCTTTATTTGTGGAAAACTTGGGCACAGAGAGAGTTTTTGTCCTGATAGAACTAGATTTGATCCATCAAACATCATTTTGGGATCTATCCTTACGCGCGGCTGTGAGAAGGCGCGTCTCATCTGTTAGTCGATGGCTTCAGGAAGCAGATGGAACAGAGAGTTTCTTGATGGAAAAGGAAAGGGATTTTAAGGGCCGAAATTTAGGCAATTTGAGAGATCTTGGGAATAATCACAGGGATGCTTTGGTTCAACTTTATCCAAATTCGAATTTCATTCCCTTTAGATCTGGTCAATCAGCGCATAATAAAGGATTGCCTAAGTGGACTAACGTGGCAAATCAAGCATTTAATAAGGCAATGGATGGATAGGGGCCTATGGAGTTGTAATCAGATAATGAGAATGACCCTTTACATGCTTTAGAAGGAAAGAAATGTCAACGTATGATGAATAATTTGATACAAAGATAGGGCCAGTTACCTGACGAAGAAATTAACGAATTATCGGCTAGCTCTGCTGAGCAGAGCAGTCAGGCGCAATGAAGTTATTTAGTTGGAATGTCCATTGTTTGGGGAGACCTCAGACTGTAAATAGGCTCCGTAACAAATTAAGGGCCATTAATCCCCCTATTTTGTGTCTTATTGAAACAAAATTGAGTTCGAAAAAAATGAAAATGGTGTGTTTGAACTGTAGTTTCCGAAACGAGATCAATATTGGCGCTGTTGGTTCAAAGGACGGTTTATCCCTGGGTTGGAAAGGTAATAATTTGGTCTCAATTAGAAGTTACTCACTTTATCATATGGATACGGACATTCACTACCCTAAAAATGGAAAAACATGGAGGCTTACTGGTTTTTATGGTAATCCTGATGACCGTTCTAGACAGGGATCTTGGGATTTGATTCATCTTTTGGGTCATGATGTTTCAGTACCTTGGCTTGTGTTTAGAGATTTTAATGAAAGGTAGGCTTCGATCAAAAGTTCAAATGGCTGAGTTTCGATCTGTTTTGAAGGATTGCTCGTTTTATGATATTGGGTTCGATGGCAGATGGTTCACTTGGGAAAGGGGGAGATTTTTGTCTACTAATATTCGTGAAAGACTGGACAAGGGAGTTGCAACTTTGCAATGGATAGATCTTTTTCCAAGCTTCTCATTGGAACATCTAAGCCACTCGTTTTCTGATCACTGCCCGATTCTTGTAGAAATCATGGGAAATTTGAGGCATGACAAAAGTTGTAAGTCAAACCAATTCCATTTCGAAGCTAAGTGGTGTTTGGATAATTCTTTTGAAGAGACAGTTCGAAAGGTATGGGCTACTTATAATGACAGTTTGTCGGTGAAGCTAATTAATGTGGGACATCATTTTTAACAATGGAGTCGTTCAAGATATCATGAACAAAAAGGGAACCGTTTGAAGTTTGAAAAAAGGCTTTCTGCTCTTATTGCTCAAGATCCGGCTGATGAGGTTTTGGCTGAAATTCTAGAGGTACAGCTTGGGTTAAATTTTGAAGCGGATAAAGAGGAGGTTTTTTGGTCACAGCATGCTCGTGTGAACTGGCTGCAAAATGGTGACAAGAACACTAGTTTTTTTCACAAAGCTGCTGTGGCTCATCATAATCGTAACCGGATCTTTGGTTTAGAGGACGAGTCTAATCAATGAGTTTCTAATTTTGAGGATATGATAAACCATAATATATACATATTTTTACCCCATTCTTCGCATATTTATGGATGATTTTTCATTGATTTCATTGAATTTGATGCTCCTAATCCTTTAAATTCATGTTTTATACTTAGGTGAGCATAGGAAAGCGAAAAGAGCAAGAAACGGGCCAAAAATGGACCAAATGGGCCTAAATCATTGTTTCACACGGCCTAGGAACTCCTATACGGGTAAACCACACGCTTGTATGAGGCACACTGGCAGGCCACATGCCCGTGTGTCATGGCCGTGTCGACTAGAAACCAAGTCAAAATTATACACGGCTTGAGCACTTGCACATGGGCGTGGCATACAGCCGTGTCCCTGTTAAACCTAAGTTTAATTCTATTTAGAAAAGGCTAATTTTGGGATATTTTGGGCATTCCAAAGTCTATTTAAACATGCTAGAAGAGGAAAAAAGGGGCACGTAGAGTAGAAGGCAGAAAATACGTAAGGACAGCTATCGGAATCAACTCGAAGGTAGAATCTAAATCAAGACTGAAGATTTCCATTCAATTTTGGAGGAGTTCTTTAGGTTTCTTTATGTTTTGTTGTTTTCCAAATCTTGAGATGTTTTCCATTATTATGAACTAAACTCCCTAAATACCTAAAGGAGATGAAACCTAAGACGGATCTTATTACGATTTGAAATTATATGATAAATACTTGTTCTTATTTTTAACTGTGAGATTAATCATTGCGTTAATATTCCAAGATATTAATTCAGGTTCTGATGTGCTTATTCAGTGGAGGAAAAGTCCCTGTTTAAGAGTAGATCATTCATAATTAAGCGGAGTTGTATGCAATCCTAGAGATAAGATGACATAAATCTGCAGTATTAGAGTCAAATCTAATAAGGAAATCCATAGATCAAGTTAATGCGACAATAGGGGTTCTAATTAGGAAGAGATTTCAATTAATCAACCTAGAGTCAGTTGTTTTTAGTCTCAAGAGAGATATTAACATAAATCAAGGATTTCTACAGATTAAGTCAAGTGAACAAATTGTCTAATTCAGAAGTAATAAGTAAAGTCTAGGTGAATTCTTCCTTGGGTATTGTCTTCTTCATCGGTTTTCCAAAAAGTATTTTCCAGTTTTAATCTCTGTCGTAAATTTTAGTTAATTAAATAATTAGTTTTAGTTGAAAACCTCCCTTAATTCTTAGGCTAGATAATAAAACGATAATAATTACTAGTACTTTTAGTCCTTGTGGATACGATATTTTCGGTCTCACCATAACTACACTACTGTTCGATAGGTGTGCTTGCCTTAGTCAAATTTTTAGTTAGTTTAGCGACCATCAGGATATGCTCAGGGTGGTTTTGAAACATTTTGGAGATCTTTTTACGGCTTCTGACTCGGAAGGAGACGGTAGGGTGCTTGATCTTGTTGAGAAGAAGATCTCAAGCAGCATGAATAAAAATCTTCTTAAACCTTTCTCAAAGGAAGAAATTTGGCTTGCGGTCAAATCGATGACACCTCTGCAGGCTCTAGGGATTAATGGTTTTCCAGCACTGTTCTATCAACGGTACTAGCATATTGTCAATGACGAGGTTTCACACTTTTGTTTGGAGGTTTTAAATGGTAGGATTGAAATGGAGGAAATTAATAAAAACCCATTTGGTTCTTATTCCCAAAGTTGACAAGCCAAAAAATCTTTCGCAATTCCGGCATATAAGCTTATGTAATGTTCTTTATAAGATCATTGCAAAAGTCCTAGTGGATTGAATGAGCCCTTACTTAGGTTTTTGCATTGACGAAGCTCAAGGTGCTTTTATTCTTGGAAGGCAAATATCGGACAACACTTTAATTGCCTATGAAGTATTGCATTCTTTAAAGATGAAAAAGAAAGTAAAAAACTAGACTTTTACCCTGAAGCTTGATCTTAGCAAAGCATACGATCGAGTTGAATGGGATTTTTTGGCTGGCATGTTATCTATGATGGGTTTTCACCAAGACTGGGTTGTTCTCATTATGCACTGTGTTTGTTCTGTTACATATACGGTGAGAATAAATGAGTTTATCAGTGAGTGCTTTGTGCCATCTAGAGGTTTGCGTCAAGGTGACCCATTCAGTCCCTATCTCTTCCTTCTTTGTGCGGAAGGTCTCTCTTATTTATTGAATGAGGCTAAAATCAATAATAAGTTAAGGGATTCTTTGATTGGTAGAGGCAAGTTATCAATTACTCATTTTTTATTTGTTGATGATTGCATCATATTTGGTGATGCCTCTGTTAAGGGTGCTCACACTGTTCGTAACATTCTTTTGGAATACGAGATAGCTTCGGGGCAACGAATTAATTTGGATGCTCATCTATTTTGGCTCATGGGCCAGGTGTAAGGTTAGGAATATGATTGTAAGCATTTTGGGTGTTAGATTGGCAATGAACCCTGAAAAATATTTGGGCTTGCCTATGATGATTGGGAGGAAGAAAAAATGGGCTTTTGCTAATTTCGTTGACAGATTTCGCAGGAGAATTGAGGGTTGAAAGATTCGATATTTATCGATGGGCGGTAAAGAAATTTTTATTAAGGCTGTTGTTTAAGCAATTCTGATTTATGTGATGCAATGTTTTGCATTACCAAAAAAGTTATGTTATCAACTTGAAGGTATATTGAACAAGTTTTGGTGGGCAAATAGTAAAACTGCCAAAAGAATCCATTGGGGCACTTGGAGTGCGCTCTGTTTGCCGAAAGTTAATGGTGGGGTGGGTTTTCTGGACCTCTATTTGTTCAATAAAGCCTTTTTAGCTAAGCAAGTCTGGAGGCTTTTAACCCAGCTCGACTACCTTCTCTCGAAAGTCTTTAAGTCCCGATATTATCCTTTTACTAATATACTATCAGCTAAAATTGGTTCTTATCCTTCTTTTATATGGAGGAGTATCTGCTGTGCTCGGGACATGTTTGATGATGGACTCCTGTGGAGATTTGGAAATGGTACGAAGGTAAATATCTGGAATGATCCCTGGCTCCCTGGTCCTGGAAATGGCAGACTGTTAGTAACAAATATGGATACTCGTTGGTCTACTGTTGATCAATTGATTAATGCGGATTCTGGTACCTAAAAAAAAGAGGTGATTTTTAAGATATGCGATGAAGTTCATGCTCGATGAATTCTTAACATTCCTCTCGCTGGGTGTAGTATTTTTGATTTGCTTGTTTGGTGCCATGATGCTTCAGGGGAGTACTCGATGAAGAGTGGATATCGAGCGTTACTTACAAAAGTGACCCACCATACAGACAGTAATTTGAGTACAAACAATAACGAAAAAAACTCTATATATCTATTTGGGACCTTCAAATTGCTGCTAAGATTAAAATTCATCTATGGCGTACTCTAAAGGACTATGTGCCTCATTTCTCCAATTTGGCCAAAAGGAGACTGCGAGTTGATAATGTTTGTCTTTTGTGTAAGGAGGCCCTGGAGGAAGTGCATCATCTATTACGGCCTTATAGTGTCTTGTGTCAACTCTGGCTTTCTCTGCACCTCTCTTTTGATAACAGTATAGGTCCCTCAGATGGAAGAACACAATTCGTAAGTTTCCTTCTTGCATTTGATATAAAATTTAAGAAACTTATAACTATTTCTTTGTGGGTCCTTTGGTTTAAGAGGAATAGGTTGGTAAATAAAGGTCTCAATTTTGACGTACATGAGATTGTGGGATTTGTTCAAAGTTATGCCCAGGATTTCAATACCAGTAGAGTTCAAAGTTTTTTTCCTGATATACCAACCGATCCGGACATTTCGCGTCATTGCACCCAAATCCCATCGGGTTTGGACCTGCACCCTCTTGTGTGCGAGGCAAGGTTACAAGCTTAGTCGTTCAATTACCTTTCAAGAGGGTTCACATATATATGCACATCTCACGCTTGGTATTTAACCAATGTGGGATCTAAGCCTTTACTTTTCCTCAACAATATTTCTAAGTAGCTTACTTTGAGCATCAATTTCTCATTCACCACTCAACCATTTTGAGCATATATACCGTTGCAAAGGTATCATGGAGTACAATATGAAACCATAAAATTATGATTCAACTCTCCAACTTTACCTATTGAGAATATACCTCAAAGTTCTCATAAAATGTAATTTTTCTAACAACTTCTAAGTGTGTAAAAACATGAAATGAGGCATGCTGGTCGTCGCGAGTATTGTAAGACCCTTGAACTAACACCATGGATCTATTATTCGATAGTGTTATACTGGCCAAAAAACTAGTTTGTTAGGTTAGCTTGATAACCATAGCCCTTTGTTGGGTTACCAAAATTTGAATTTGCCACCTGAGGCTGAGTGGTCATGCCACCCTACACACAAAGTTGGGATAAAAGAAATAGTTCTTAACAATAAAAATATAAATATTTACATTCAAACAAGCTGAAAGTGTCATTTTGCAAACTAGAGCCTCAACTCTTACCCTCAAATTGGTGTTGTACAAATGAACATACATACAGTCAATGAAGTGTTTTGCAATCTCATTAAAATCAATAACAGGCCTAAAAGTAGCACCAAATTTCAAAGAATAGAAGTATGCACAACATCCAAAAATTTGACAAGAACATAACAATGGCAAAAGCAAAATCAATTAACAACTCAGATGGGAAAATTTCCATTCCTTTGAAATGCAGGATTATGAACAAAATTTCAATATATATCATTCCATGATGTTTCTGATTTATTTGGTATAACTAGCACTATGGAGACTAATTATTGAAGGAACATAAATCATATAATTGCAAAATTTGAATCACAACCAATTGATGTGATGCTAGTATTCTATTATTATGAATTCATATAAATGTAAAATATTTATTTTATTGCAAGAAAATGTCTAGATCTGCCATTCTACCATCCTTCAAGTCAAGAACAAGGAACAAATGAAAGAATAACAAATAAAAACAATATAAACCACTTTCAGCATGACAAACTTCTCTTTCAAATCAAGAGAAAACAAGTAAATAGAAATTTACCTCCTTTAAGAGGAACTTAAGCACATTTAAAAAAATAAAACAAAAAATAAAAAATCCCCAATTAAATAAAATTTCAAACGTAAATGAAAGGAGAACTAAATCCATAGAGTTTCCAAAGGGATAAATATACAATATCCACGAACAACACCAAGGGAAATTTCTTTCATTCATGATTCATGCATTCACTTACATAACTATAAACTAACTAGTATTTTCTAGCACAGATATAAGTTTCTGATTTTTACCTCTTGTGTAATGGACACATAATCTAGCTTGATAACAACAATTTTATAAATAAACCAGTACCTTTCTTGATTCTAGATAATTTAATTTTCTAGATAATTTGATAACAAAAAGTTATGGTTGCTTGACTCTAATAGCAGTAAACCAAAATAAGAGATGACTGCAAAAGTAATATTACTACCTAGTTAGCTTATAAGTTTTAGAAATTTTGACCTATTATACTATAAACAGAAAATGTAAAATTCAACGACATGTCGAATCTAAGATAATATGGAATAAGAAAGTTCTTCACGTATTGGTGCATTAATCAAACTTAGCATCCTCCTCAGCCTCTTCATTAACTTAGCATCCTCCTCAGCCTCTTCATTACTTAATAGGCCATACTTTCTAGAGAAAATGGATTGGGTTGTAAGGTTCTTCGTTATCTGCTCTACAAGCATCAGCCTTGTACCATGACTAGGTGGCCATAATTTCATTGACAGCGAGCGTTTGAAATGCTTGCGTTCCAAATTCCATATCTAATTGACCTAGGAACACCGGATATTACAAATACATCATAAAGATGAGATGACAAAATATAGGACCCATAAACGTAACAAAAACCAAAACAATCACCAAAGCTGAAGTTCTTGTTAAATGAAGTAATTATACAACATAGTAAGAACATGAATAAAACACGTAAAAATGGCATAGAACAAATCAAAATTGTAGAAATCAAAATCTCAGTAATTTTGTAACACTAAAAAATAACCTTAATTTTGAAATCCACCCTGTATGAATAGCATATAGGTTCTGGCTATGAAATTCTTATCATGGTAGATCTATTAGCCAATTCCTTCACAAACAGTTTATGCAACTTTAGTAAGAAATAACCAAAATAGTCTTATTTTATTCTAACTAAACCCCCATGACTTCAATTACACTTCATACAGCAAAACCAATTACCAAAATGACATTAGCAATAGTGACGGTGATAGCATGTGGCCATCAAAGGATTAGAAAAATATAAGCATTATCAATGATACCAGAGTGGCAAATCTTAGATTCTACAAATCAGAGCTTTGATGGAAAGAGAAAAATGAAATAATAACAGTAGTAACAAAGAACTTGCAACAATAATTTGGGCAAACAATACAATACAAAACAAAACCCAATTTTTTTCCTAATCTGGGATGATAGGCAACCAATTTCTCTCAAAGTTCATTTTTTTCCCTTTAATATGACATTTCTTCTCCTACTCCAACAAACAGAAAATACCTAGACTTTGTTTTCATCATCCCTTTGATTTTCACACCACAAACCACATAAATTGATTTTCTGGGGAATTTCTTTTTCTAAAAAAAAATCATTTTCTTTTAACTACACTACATGACAAGATAACAAATTTAATAAAATAGAACCTCTGTAGGACTGCTCATGTGATTAATTCTGTAAATTCACAAAATTGTAGCATTTCATTATTACATATAAAAAGAGAAAGTAAGACTTATTTGGGAAATGATGTGAGTCCAGTGTCTGACGGTTCAATTTAGTTGCATGCAAAAACTAATGACAAGTTCAATGGTAACCCTTAATGACATTGAAGGGTGATGATGCCAGATATCGAATAGTGATGGGTTTTGGAAAATTTCTAACAAGCTTGACAAGTTGTCTTCAAATCCAACTGAACCAAGGTTTTATAAGGTGTAGAACCCACCAATTGAGAGATTTTGGATTGAAGGTACCTCTGTAATATGAAGGTCACGTTTTCATTCCATGCTCACCACACAAATTGTTGATACATCGTGTAAGCAGAAGTGGAGAATGAAGTGGTCGGTGTTTTTATAAAGAAGTAGAGAAGAAAAAGAAATCCAATTCTGTCTGGAATCCCCTCAAATGAAGCATCTTGGAGTTTTTTAAACCATGAGTTATCCATAGATTTTTGGGTTAGGTCATCAAGTAGAATCCAAATCGAGTTATTACATATTTTATTATAATTGTATAACATATTTAAAAAATATATAAAATTTAGTGATGAAATTATAACTTTTCTAATTAAAATAAAACTTTTTTGAAAATTTAAAAGGTAAATATTTTAATTTATCTTCTTTTAATTTCAAATTTATAATACCATGTGAAGAATACTATTTGGTAGGTTGAAATGCATAGTAATACAACCTATCATCCACCATAATAATACTACATCACATAATTATTGGTGTCCAGCGATTGGGTGCCTAAATTTTTATGTTTATAATGTTAATGCTTAAGTTAATAATTTTTACAATTGGGTAATTGACTGATTGATTAAATATTATATGTATACTTTATTCATATTATATGTATACTTTATCCATAACATTTGATAAAAAATCATAACTAAAAATATATTTTATATATGATAAATAATTTACAAGATAAATTTTGAGATATAAGTTCTTTTAGGAACACAAATTAAATTTCGGCTATATATGTCCTCTTTTCTCTTCCATAAAATTGTATAACAAAACAATATTTGAAGTGGGATTCATTTGAATTTAATAAAGATGATTTATACAACTTGTACTACTATATATTAAGCCTGTAATTGAGTTGTTGTTATGAGTTAATCGAGAATTAACTCAATTAATAATGACTAAAATACAATTACTTTATAAAATAAATTATATTATTTAATTATGTTTTTATTTTTTATATCTTTTATATAAATATTATACACCTAGGATTTGACTTAAGACACTATATTTTTTAACATATTTGGTTTATCATTTCAGCCAAAGACTCAATTGTTTTATACCTCATTTTTTATAAATATATTTATTACATATATTATTAATATCCTCCATATAAAGATTGAGAGTAATTTAAGAATTATATTTAAAAAATTAATCATATATTCTTAATGATCATTATTGCGGAGAGGTCACGCTTGTTTTAAAAGAAGTTTACAAAGTATTGTAGACAAAGTGGTACCTTCCTTACCTACAATTGTCATATAAGGATATGGGCTCAAATCTCATCAAGAGCAAATGTTAACATTTTTTCAATGGATGAAGGCACTCTTACTCCATGAACCCTCTGAGGCTCTTAGTAAAGTCGGGAGACAAAACCTAAATAAAACCGAGGATAGATGCCTCAGGTCTAAACCAACTTGTTGAGAGGTCTATTGACTCCCCACTTCACAGATTTTTCTCGAAGCAAGCTCCACATCCCCTCAACAATATAAACTATTAATATAATACAATAAATTTTTTTGTTCAAAGGAGAATATATAATTAATTATGACATTAGTACAAAAAAAATAGTAAAGATCTTAAAAACATTAGATAGCTTAAGGGAAATAACAAGAGAAAACACAGTATGGAGACTTGACATAAAATCAAACCATACCAAAAAGGAGCAAACAATTTATATTATATCTAATAATTTTATAAAAGAAATAATTATGTAGAGATGACTCATGTTCTTTATTAACAATAAAAAAATAAAAGAAGTACCCAAGGAGACACGTGGCAAACAAGGGTTGGAATTGAATCAAATGAAATGTCCAACTTGTGTTTGGTGTTTGAATGATACATGCATAGCCATTTGTCAAAAAACCAGACATAAAAAATGAAGGAATTCACATGGGTTTTCTTTTTCTAGGCTTTAGTAAAAATTCCATTTGTCTAATTCTCTTTCGATCTTCAAAATGGGGTTGAACAAAAGGAGCTCAAACTGTGAAAAACCCCTTTTCTTGGGCTTATAAATAGGCTTGGATCCTTTGCCAACCAACAAACATATCTCTACATCTGCACTGCAAACTCTTCACGTGTTTCTCAGCTCTCTCTCCCTCTTTTGCTTTCCTTCCCTTACCTCCTTCCTACCTCTCTTGCACTCTTCTTTACTTTTATCTCTTTGGTTTGTTTCTTTTGTTTTCTGAGAAAAAAGAAAATCTTATCCACTGGCCCGACATTGCCAGCAACCTTTTTGTCTTTGTGTTTTTTGTTCGGTCTCGTTCTTTGAGGGTCGTTTCTTGTTTTAAGATATATATATTTATATATATCTCAAAGAGTAGTTTTGTTCGTTGGTTGACAAAGAAAGATATTTTTTTAAACCCCAAAAAGGAAAAAAAAAAAAAGTTCACTTATTTTTCTGGTATGGAAAACAAAAGGCAAGTGAGTGGCTCTTCATCATCATCATCATCATCATCTTCATCGTCTGTTTCTTTGGATCATCTCTTTGGTCCAAAGGACTCTTCTTCTTCATCAACTACCACAACTGGGCTTTTTGGAACTATTTTTCCCCCTCCATCAGTGGTAAACCCTTTTGCTCTTCATTTTCTATCCATAAAATGATACAGCTTTGTTGATTTTGACGAAAAATGAAATACCATTTTACTCATTAGTTAGCTATTTACTTGCAGATGTGTGAAATTTTGATACTGGGGGATAATATACTTTGATTGGAAGTAACTGAGAAGTTGATATATTTAGGATAAACCTGGCTTAATTGTATTTAGAGTTTGTATATTTCTTTTTCTAACATTATGGATTTATATATTCCAAGTGAATGATTCTTTAAAAAAGATGCAAAGAGATGCTTTATATAATACACTAAAATTCTGTACATCATGTGCTTGGATATATTCACTTAGTGGATAGATGCTAGCTAGTGGGGTTTACCGGTCAATTTTTCTCTGTAACATCTTAAATTTGCAAAGTTAATATGTATATTCCAATGCTAGCTAGTGGTGGGAGAAAAGTTGGCTTTGTACTGTGCATTAATGGAATTATTGGTGACCTCTGGCTATGTATGGCTTGTTTTAATTGTGGTTATCCATTTTTGTTCTAATTTTTATAGGTTTTTAATGGTGAATAGGTCTAAATATTGTTCTCTCTTTTCTGATTTCAGGTGCTGGGGAGGGACTCAACTCACTCCGGAATTAGAGGTTCATGGAATACTCAGGGTTTGCCCCATCATGCCAGATATGGAACAGGTTTTTTTGTTGCCTTCTTGTATTAATTTTTAGCATTTCTCCTTGCATTTTTCTCGTAGTTTTCTTCTGTTCGACATATTTGGATATATATATGTGTGTGTACTTGACACGTATCTGAATATGAGGATATGATATATAAAAAAATTAAACATGTAGATTAATTATGTTTGTTATAGTAAAACTTTATGTGGGGTCTTAATGAGAATGTTAAGTTTGGTTTATTATCAAGCAAGAAACAAACATGAGAGATGAGAATGTTGCTCATGCATGTTTTGTTTCAGATCATAACACTGATTATAGCAAGGGACAAAGCAGCAGCACAAGGAATAAAGACAAGAGTTCATCCGTTTATCACAATGAAACAGTGGAACCTAGCTATCTCAGCTCATCTATTTACTATGGAGGCCAAGAAAACTATTCTCCAAGGAAGAAAACCACTGAGTCTCCCCCCTATGTAAGTATATAACATACGCATTACAATATTCCTTAAGGTGTATTAGGAGGGATTTCTGTACATGTTAAATTGATAATTAGGAGGGATTTCTCATTTTCTTGTATCATCTGTCTTGACAGTTTCAAAAAGATGGGGGAGATGATGATCCCAATGGAAACAATTCTCATGGTGCTTCAAGAGGAAATTGGTGGCAGGGTATGAAGAAGCATTAGCTTTATGGTGATAAATGAATAATTACTCTTCACTTCCCATACAAGTAATTGGATAATCTTTAAACAATTCATATTTTGTTTGGTGCAGGCTCACTTTATTACTAACATCTTAATCCTAAATAATCCAAGTTTCCTATCCAAAACTGTAAGGTGTGTATGTATGTATATATATATATAATACTCTGCTGGCATAATATTACTTCATGTAGTACATGAATGAGTCTGCTTTGAATTTTCCTTTGAATCCAACTGATTGGAATGATGTAAATGGATTTATTTTGCAGGAAGTAGGGCTGGTTGTATGATCAAAATCTTATTACTGCTATGGACAATAAGCTGGTAGATATAGCCTAGCATTGCAGTAGAACCATATATATATATATATATTTAGCTTAGGACATAATGGAAGAATATTAGGTTCTTTTTGTCTCAACTCTCCCACTTGAACAAGTCTCATCCTGTAAGCTTATGTATTTATAGCAGTCAGTTTGAAAAATCTTGTATTTTATTTCTTTTCAATATATATATAATCTATCTATTTTCTATGAACTCCATTTTAACTATGGACCAAAATATCTTTCTAAAATATTTAATTTTAAAAATTAAATAAATACCTGTAATATTAAATTTAAAAGTTCAAAATAATTTTTATATATTTTAAAATATTTAGTAGACTAATATTATAAAATTTAAACTTCACAAGTGGAGTTGAGATTTTGACATGTGTCCTTAACTTGTGTTTAATTTTTTTTAAAAAACATGTGACAAAATCTACCCAATTGTGGAATAAAATTTTTCCCCAACATATGTATCAAATAATTACCTATAGAGGAATTCTTTTTAAGTAACTATTTATAATTTAAAAAAGAGAGAATTAAATATATGAGATAAATCTCAAAACAACAAATGAATTTTAGTTTAATTTAAAATTTTATACATGAAATTTTGATTTGATTTAATTCTTACAAACTATTAACATAGTTACCGGTTTAATATCATTTTATGTTTATATATTACATATGTAAATAATTATATTTATCCAATATAAAAATAAATTGATATATTTATTTCTTTAAAGGTTTATAATTGAATCAAAATTAAAGTGTTATGTACATTTGAACCACAATTAAAGTTTCATGTGTATAATTGCATTAAACCAAAGTTATGTATCAAATTGCAAGTTGAATTAAAGCTCATATATAATTTTGAAATTTATTCCTAAATAAAGATATATATATATGTGGGTAGTTATAATACTGTAAAGGTTTAAATATGCCAAATGTCGCAATACTCTTCTAAAATTTTAAATTTAGTTTTTATATTTTAATTTTGATATAATAAGTTACTATATTTTTTTATTTAAAAATCTTAGTCTCTTTATCTAATTTTACCGTTAAAGTTAACAATATTAAAAATAAAATAACTTTTTAACCTCAACATTTATGACTTTTTGGTCAGTTTGATCATTACCATATCAATAATGAATTATTAATTGCAATATCAATGATACTAGTTAGAAAGATGATATATATTCTGTACCTCCCTCTCGACTTGATCTTCACTTTCAAGATTAGATGCGTTTTAGCATCTTGTACAGGATAAAACAAATCACAAACTTATTGAACCATGTTGGAATGATTTGTTCCTTCAACTTTCTTCTTTTTTTTTTTTTTCCTTTGAGTCTGTATTTGATACAATGCATATTCAAACATGGATATGAGAATATAATCTATTAAAACCCACATGAAAAAATTAAAATTTTGAACATGTTCATATCCAACACTTCCACTTATTATCTAAATCTTCACCTATCCAATTACTTAAAAAGGGATATTGTAAGTCATTTAGTAGAATTAAACTCCATTTGAAGTCATCTGATTAAATATTAGTTTCCATAGTTCAGGTACATGTATAGGGGAGCCATATAAGCTAAGTGTCTTTCCAAAAGCTTTTGAGAATTGAGCAATAAGAGAATAATTGAAGTCATAAACATAAACTTTTATTTATCATTCAAAACGCTAGATTTCACTGTTAATTCATCAGCTAGATGAACTAGCTAACGGAAAGCACAGAATCCAGCAAACGACGAAACTGGGAACCATGACTTCAGCCTTCGTGCTCAAGGCAAAGTGTATTCTGCAATACGCCAAAAAAAAAACAAACCAGTTTTAAGTGATGCAAATGAAGGGAAACGAGACTTAAAACTTGGAAAATCTGTAAATAATGCTTATTGCAAAGAAATATATATATACCTCCACACTGATAACCAACAGGACGATCAGCAATGTTGCAGCGTTTTGGAATAGTGATAGCAATTTCCGGCTTGATCCCAGAACTCTTAGCCGTGTTGGAAAGCATGACGGCGCATAGGCATCGCGGATTCTGGCCTATTTTCTTCACCTGTTGGCAGCAACTGCTGGAAACTGGAGCGTTAGAATCTTGTGCAGCCATTGCACAAGGAGCTAACTTCCAGGCTTCCCTATCAGGGGATGATCTCCCACATTCACCAGCTCCTACTGCAACATTAAGCAAGGCAATGCCTAGAACAGCAAGAAACACCAGAAAACAGCCAACGAACTTCATATTCTCCGATATTGCGATGCATAAAACACTCGTCTGAGTTGGAAATTTATAGTGAAACCAAGCAACTAGAAAAGGGTTCTTTCAGCGAGTAATGATATATGTCAAAACCCCACAAATTGTAGTGGGGGCAGCACTAGAGAGAAAAAGTGTTTTGTTTATTGCAGCACCTACAACTCCAAAAACATGTATTTGGGAATAACCTGCCTATTTTAAGCCAATGGCGGTTAGTGCTTGATAAAGCCATTACTGTAATTCCACCACTTGTTTATCCTAAATGGGCACAAAGAAATCTTTTCATGAGAAGCTGACAGCATAGCATATGCAATAGGTTCAAAATCTACTAACATATCTATTCTCCAGAACCTGAATTTCCTCATTGTTGACATTACTGAAATCCCATTATAATTCAAGTGTAGGTTCAATTTAATCTACTATTTCTTTAGAGGGTTTCAACATGATATTATCCTTCAAGGCCTCATGAATTGAACAAAACCATACATAAACAGACAATGAAATCAAGTGATCTTCTCTATTAGTGAGCCTATTGACAGCATAAATTGTGGAGATAATGCTTATTTGAACAGACATAACTAAGCATTTATTTGTTATTTTTCAAAGAAACATTTAAAGTTTTTTTATCATACAGCGAAAATCCAAAATAACTCTATAAATTAAGAAGAATAAAAAGTAAGAAACTCTAGATTCTCGAAGTTCTAACTTTTTTTTGCCTTATTGATTCATCATTATACCACTTAAATCATCCATCAACAACATAACAACAAACTTTTAAAAAAAACATACACCCAAATTACAACATTTTCAAAGTTGCAATCTTTTCCCTTCATCCTACTGTAATTCCACCTACACCATACAATAAAAAAGTGCCGAAATAGAGGAAGACCAATACCTTAAGGAGTAAAAGCATAAATGCAGGTCAAAGGAGCCAGTGGAAGCCAAATAAGGAACAACAGCGCAAAAGTATGTCCTTCCCACAAGCCCAAGTCCCTACTTTTATCTAAAGAACGGCTTCTTCTTCTTTTTTAAATTGACCCAAAATTTTTATTACTTATGAAAATGACCTACTTGCAAAATTATGTACATAAATGACCCGTTTGCAACAATAAACCTTGGTGCCACCGTTGCCATTGGTGGCACCACCTCTAATAAGTGCCCAATCGTTGACCAATTTATAAAAAAAATAATTTCCTATGGTATCGTCATTACCATTGGCGGCATCGGTTCAAATATGGGTACATGTCATACTAAAATACCCGTATTTTGAGAGAAAAAGTAAAAAATAAATTATATTTTAATAGGTGTCGTCGCTGTCATTGGGGGCACCAGCTTATATATTTTAAAAAAACATTTATTTGGTGTTGTTGTTAGCATTGGTGGCATCGATCTCTTTTTGGTGCTATTGTCATTGGTGACACTGATGTTAGAATACTGAATTTTCTTTTGGTCCCTCCGTTGCCATTGGTAGTACCGGGGTTCTTTTGTTAGAGATTTTTTTTATTTCCACCCTTAACTTTGGCAGCATTGGGGTTTGATGTCCCTGAAACTAATAAATAAACTAGACTAAGGAAATTGAGCCTATTAATTAATAGCATAGTTACGGTGAGTAAAGAGATCGTTCTCATGAGGATTACAAGTACTAGTATTTCTATTATTTAACCGAATAATTTGAATGATTGATTAAAAACTAAAATTAACTAATTTAATTAACTAATGAACATGGAAAAGAAAAAATCACAAAATAAATCGAATAACAACCAAGAAACGACACAATATCGAGGAAATGATCCACCCAGATTTCATCTATCACTATTAATCTAAATTACGCAACTTTTTTACTTAACACCTTGATCCGTAGAAATCCTTAAGTTATGCTAATATCTCTTTCAAGTGTAAGAGCAACTGACTCTAGGTTGATTAACTGAAATTTCTTTCTAATTAAAATCCCTATTATCACATTAACTTATGCTATAGATTCCCCCATTAGATTTGACTCTAATCTGATAGATTTATGTTGTATTTTTAGGATTGCATGCAACTCCACTCAATTACACAAGATCTAATCTTAAACAGGGCCTCTTCAACCACCGATTTAAGCACATCTAACATGGATCAGTACTCTACAAATATTAAACCAAGAATTAATCACACATAATCAAAAATAAGAAAGAAAGTATTTATTGTGTAAAATAAAAAAAACAACAGAATCCATCATAGGGTTCATCTCATCTAGGTATTTAGAAAATTAGTTTAATTTAGAAAATTAGTCCATACTCGAAAAGAGAAAAATCAAAGATACAGTATAACTGAAAGAATAAAAGAAATTCATGATAACTTCCTAAGAAATCAATTGGGAATCTTCAATCTTGATGGAAATCTGCTTCAAAGCCGGTTTCAATGATGTTTTTCGAGTTGTTTTCTTGAGTATTATCTGGTGGCTCGCTCCTATCTTCTTATTTTTGACATAAATACATTTTAGAATGCCCGGAAAATTTAAAAATCATGATTTTTCTCTATTCAGTGCACAATATCGTTAATTCAACACGACCTACAACACACTCGTGTGGGCTACACGCCCGTGTGGCTCCTTCAACTTGCTTTGACACTCTCATTTTCACTCATTCTTTGCTCCTTTTGCTCCTAATTGCTCTATTAAGCATTAAAACACGAATTTAAAGGATTAGGAGTATAAATTTTATAATATTCATTGGAAAATCACCCAAAACATGTTAAGATTGAGGTCAAAACTTGTTACTTTTAGTACTTATCAAATATCCCCACACTTAAGCGTTTACTTGTCCTCAAGCAAAATTCTCAACCCATATTTGAGTTAATTTCACTTATTTATTGTCTTCACTGACCATGTCTTAGGACAATTTATAGGTAATCATGCATTGGAAATTTAAACTAAAAAGATACTAAAGAACACCAGCAATCCAAGCAAAAATTTTTAAAGTATAAAAATATAGGCGTCTGCCCTATCTCAATAATTACCTGAAATTCAAACACAATAAGAATTAACTCCATTACTAAGATTCACTCAAAGCACTCAAGGTGTTTAAGGTTCAAAGAATATGCACTCGACAATCAAACAAGAATGCTATTACCATAGGCTTGCTTGAAAATCAATTCTCCACCACTATAGAATGAGATGACAAACCAATCAAGAGGTCTTTACGAGGTTATAACGAGGCTTAGGTTAAAGATGTGGAAAAGGTCATAAAAGGTGGTTACAATAGAGAGTCGAATTGATAAGTTACCAAACCAAAAGAATCAGTTGTTGAATTACAAGAATTTACATAAATGTGAAATAAAGAGCGGATGTGAGTTTTCATACAAAAGATGAGACTAATGATTCAAGCTTTTTTTTTTTCAATTTTTCCTTTTTTTTTAGAACAAAGAGGAATTTAGCAATACAAACGATAACACATAGTCAGAAAACTAACCAAGTCGAATCTCAACAAAAAGGAGTCAATAAAAAGGGTGATTTATAAAATTAATTTGGTTTCCAGGTTAATATGAACGGGTGATAAGTGAACAAAAAAATAGATTAGGATCAACGAGGTTTACTAGGGGATAATATAATAGGTACGTTGTTAAATCCTAACTGCCTCTAGCATCTCAGTGTATCAAATCAGTAATATGGTCTCAACATGTATAACCGAAAAAAGGTCTAGAATACCAAATTCGGTTGACATACTCACAACCAAAATAAAATGAGCATGAAATAGTAGGTGTCCTATAGGCTGAAAAGCTCATAAAAAATTATAGTTTTTGATGTCAAACTTGCAAATTTAAAATTCAAGATAATGCTTTAATTCAATGAGACAGCTAAAATAATAGTTTTCTAAAAATGGTTTATCATGCTTGACTATCTCATGTATTAAAGTATAAATAACACCATGCATAAAAATCCACAAATTAATCCCAAACAGAGTTAACGTAAACTCCAAATTTAGAAAAATTAACTCTAATGTAAGTGTCGAAACCAATTTTTATATTTTGGAAAAAACAGGGATCGACCTTTAAACGAAGTGTGGAGTCGCCACCAATCCTTTTTGTTTAGGTGTGATTGGATCACCTAATAAAATATTTTATTCTATTTAAATCAATTTTGGCCTATAAAATTTGAGAAAACGGGTTCGGGAGCTAGTTACGTGCGAGGAAGGATTAGCACCCTCGCTACGCCCAAAATTGGTGCCAAATTGATTAAATAATTTCCTTATATCTAAGATTTAAAAAAAATGTTTTGAAATACAATTTCTTTTAAAACATTTGAATGGCTCAAATTAGACGTCAAAATTTTCTTGTTTTGTAGGAATACAGTAGCACATCTAGCACGTTAGGACGCGATCCTTTAAACCCTCGAAACCACTATCAATTCTTGACTTCCAAAATCTCATACATTTGAAAATTACAAAAAGAATATTTGATTTATTGGTCCAACGCAAAATCGAAATCCAATACGTTAGGGCATGATTTCTCGGATTTACAAACATAGAACATTGCATTGTTTTGAAGTTTTGAAAACGTAAACGAAATTTTAAAGGGATATTTGATTATTTGGACAAATAGAAAATCGAAACCCAGCACATTAGGGCATGATTTCCCGAATTTTCAAACAGTAAACATCACCTTTGTTTTAAAGTTTAGAAAACGTGGACGAAATTTTAAAGGGATATTTGATTATTTGGACAAACGGAAGATCGAAACCCAGCACGTTGGGCACGACTTCCCGAATTTCCAAGCATCAAACATCACCTTTGTTTTATAAAATCGGCTCAAAATACATTAATTTGACTTGAAATAAAATGGAATAATTAATTTTAGATCAATAAGTTAAATATTACAATGCGACAATTGCGAATGAAATGCGAAATTATAGACATGTGACAATATACATGGATAGCGAACTCTATTAATGAATGACAAAAAAATAAAAAAAAAACAAATTAACATGTACAAAGTAACAATAAGCTCACATCTAAACATTAAAAATCAAAATAATGAAACTAAAAATATAACTAAAGAAACAAACCAAAATAAAAACTATAACAAGCTTTCAAACATAGATAAATAAAATTAAGATAGTGACACCAAATACTAATTGAAAATATGAGCTAATAATATATGAAACAATATGAAAACCAAAACACACACATAATATTCAAAACAATATGGAAACTAGGATATGGTATAAAACAATTTAAAAACACATGAGAAATTACAAATGAATAACATATGCTAGAATTTGAAATAATTTACATGTATAAAATAAAAAAGCCAATAATATATGAATGATTATTCAAATAGCCATTATGAAAGAAGAAGTCTTGAGTAAATAATGTACAAAATATTTTTAAAAACGAAATATCTATTTAAAGTTGATGGTATACATATAATGAAATAATAATAATTTAAATAATATATAAAAAGATAATAATGTATGAAAGGGTTTTAAATAATGAAAATATATAATAAAATATTTTTTAAGGCATAAAATATATACATAATAGATTTGAAAAGTAATATATACCTAAATAGATTTTTTTTAAAAAAAATATACATAAAACCGCATGGAGTTGATAATGTACATAAAATAAAACTAATTTTGACATAAACTCTCTCTCTATATATATATAATACAAAGGTAATTTAAAGTAAATATTATGCAAAATTTTAAAACAGTATAATATAAAAGAGAATTTTAAAACAACGATTTTAGAATTTAAACAAATAAAAAATAAACAAAGTAAAATTATTAAAGTAATTCCAAGTGTATATTTAAATAATTTTTTTTAAAGACGAATACTAAATGTTTTTTTAAAAAAATAATGAATTATACATATTGAAATAAAAAGAAAACTTAATTGAAATAAAATTAAACTAACAGAGATAGTTGATACATAAAATAAATCAATGAAACTGACATAATGACCAAAATGCAATGCGCGTGACTGCATAAGGGCTAAAAGTGCAAATGTTTCCAACCCCAAAAAATAGCACTCAGGCACGGGCTGAATTGGAATGACGCACAAACTTCAGGGAAAAAATGAAAGAAATAGAATAGGATTAAATTAAAGGTGGCGCAAATGGGAGGGACTGGTTGCGTAAATTTCTCATTTAAGGTGAAAATGCACATATCCAACTTACAAATCGGGTCAATGCGAGGGTTTTTTTCCCCCTTAATTGCGCCGCTTTAAAAATTAATATAACCCCTTAATTGCGCCGCTTTAAAAATTAATATAACCTTTATTATATATATTTTTTAAAAGCTTACAAAATTCCCTTTTCTAAATAAAAAAACCCCAAAATTATTAACCCTTTCAATTAGGGTTCCAATCAATAAACTTGCAGCAGCCGAACCACCAATAGATCTGATGACCGACAGCGCACAGATGATGACCTGAACTTGCCAGCGACGGAGAACTTTGACTATACTCATAGAGATTTGGTAAGTCTCGTTCTCTCCTTTATCCTTTACAAAAAACTTTAAATCCTATGTTATTTTTTCAAAAAAAAAAAAGAAACGAGATTCAAAGAATGAAAAGGATTTCAACATCATTCGATCCTCGCCCGAACCTTTATGCTTCTGAGATGTTTGGGCTCTCATTGGCATCGATTTAGGTAACCTCTTTTCATTTTTCCATGCTAAAAATTCCAAACAAATCAAAAGGAAAAAAAAACTTAAAAGAAAGGAGACAGAATTTGAAATCACCTTTTGATAATTTTTTTTGATTGCCTTTTTCTGGTATTCAGTATGCGTTCCTCTATTCCTTGTTTACAATTGGCCTTATATAGCCGAAGCGAAAAAAAAATTAAAAGAATGAAATTACAATTGTTTCTCTTTTTCATTTTCTGTTATTTCTTTGCTGCACTTTTTGTCATTTCTTTGGCTTCTTCTCGCAGGTTCTACTGGCTCAAGAGCACCGTACGGAGGAGAAGACTGTGATGTGGCAAGGCCGTGCGTGGGAAACCACTCGTGAAGACCCAATTCCCTGGCTAACTGTGATGCTAGCATGTTCCAGAAACCTCTAGGGTTTCTGGTATTTTCAAATCGTTGGGCCCCTTTGGGCCATCTGGCCATCTGGGATTGTTGGGTTAGACCTAGTATTCGGGCTTGGGTTAGATTTAATGTTTGGTCCTTTAATTTATGATTTGGGCTTGGAAGTTTTTAAAAGGACATTCAACCCGTATAAGTTTATTTTGGTTTACTATTTATTTGGTTTTATTTTACGGTTTCATTTTTGTATGAGCTAGTAAAAACTATAAATGGACCTTTATTTATTGGGATTTTTTTTTGTTTTAATGATTTTATAGGCCCGGGCGAAATGGCCCTTCTACCCTTCTTTGCTCATTGTCGTGTAACGGGAATGAAGCAAAGACTTTAAAAGGATTAATTATGCCCGGTCTTTCTGAATCCTGACTTATTCGCACCTCTTTTCTTCAAGTAGCCCCATTCTATCCCCCTGCACCTTCAGGTGTATAAGAAATAGTGCTTTAATCTATTCCCTTGGAACTCCAAGGAGATAAGAATTAATAATTTCAACCTACTCCACTGCAACTTCAGAGAGATAAGGCCGGTGACTTTATTCTGCTCCCTTACTACCTTGGGAAGATAAGATTAGCCATCTTCGATCCACTCCACTACTGCTTAGGGAGATAAGATCGTCAGTCTACTTCCTTACTACCTCAGGGAGATACTATTTGCTATCTTCAGTCTGCTCCACTGCAACTTCAAGGAGATAAGACCTGTCACTTCAACCTACTCCACTGCAACTACAGGAAGATAAGGTTTGCTATGATCTGCTCTACTGTAACTTCAGAGAGATAAGATCTATTTATTTATAGCTTTAATCTATTCTGCTACAACCTTAGGGAAATAAGATTCGCTATCTTCAATCTGCTCTACTGCAACTTCAGGGAGATAAGTGATAAACCGTAATTTATACATATTTTTACCCCATGTTTAACGCATTTTATGGATGATTTCCCATTAGAATTGGTGAATTCGATGCTCCTAATGCTTTAATTTCATGTTTTATACTTAAGAGAGCATAGGAGAGCGAAAGGAACGAGAAATGGGCCAAAAATAGAGAAAATGAGCCAAAGTACGAAATCAACACGCCCTGGACCTCCTCCCACGAGCAGACCACACGGCCGCGTCAATTTGGCAGGCTCAAGCACGGCCTGAAGTAATCGCACACGGTCGTGTCACACGAGTGTGTCCCTGTCGAGCCCAAGTTGAGTCCAACTCAGAAAAGGCTAATTTTGAGGGCTCTTAGGCATTCCAAAGCCTATAAATACACCCTAGAGGAGGAAAAAAGAGAGACACACAGAGAGGGAGTAAGAAATTACTCCAAGGAAGCCGATTGATCCATCTCAGAAGCCGGATTCATCATATAGATTGAAGATCTCTCCTCAATTTCCCCTTCAGGAGTTTTGGGTTTTTTTTTTATTTTTTGTATATTATTCTGAGATGTCTTCTTATTTAGTTATGAACTAAAACCCCTAAATACCTAAGAGGAATGAAACCTAACACGAATCTTGTTATTATTTTCTGAATTGTATGATAAATATTTAACTTGTTCTTAATTATATGTTCTTAATTCTTGTTTTGATATCCCAATATACTGATTCAAGATAAGCTCTTATTCAGATAAGAAATAAACCCTGTCTAAGAGTACATTTGTCATAATTAAGCGGAGTTGTTTGCGCGCCTAGACATAGGGTGACAAGGTTTTGCCGGATTAGGGTGAAACCTAATAAGGGGATCCATAGATCGAGTAAATGCAACCCTAGGGTGTTAATTAGAGAAAAATCTCAATTATTCAATCTAGGGATTAGACGTTATTAGTCTTGAATAGGGATAATAACATAACTTAGAGATCTCCGCAGAACAAGTTAAATGAATAAATCGTCTGATTCGGAACCAGAATAGCAAGAACAGTCTAGGTGGATTTTTCCTTAGTTATTGTCTTAATTCAATCGATTTTCCCAAAAGCAATTCCCCAATTCTATTCTCTATGAGTTCTTAGTTTAGATAATTTGTTAGTCAAAACAAACCTCTTTATTCTTAGGCTAGATAATAAAAAGATAGTCATTACTAGTTCTTTTAGTTCCTTTGGGTTCGACAATCTGGTCTTGCTAAAACTATACTACTGATCGATAGGTACCCTTGCCTACATCACAATAATATTTAGTTTCAAGAACGATTAATTATAAATATTTAAAACTTATCACAATCGCGCGATCAAGTTTTTGGCGCCGTTGCCGGGGAACTAAGATATTAGGAACGCTCAATTTTTATTACTTTAGCCATTTATTTTTCTTGTAATTTAATTTAATTTTTTTATTATTATTCATTAATTTACTTTTTCTTTCTCTTGGTAGGTTTTTATAGTTTATGACTAGAAGAAACCCATCAGGACCACTACTTTTTGATGAAGAAATCGATTGCACAGTTCGCAGAAACCAAAGTGAAATAAGGAAAAGCTTAAGATACACAGAGAACGAGCAAGAGGAGGATACTCAACCCCCAACCAAAGAGATGGCTGAAAACCAAGATAATCAGCTACCTCCTGCAATTGCGGTTAATCAAAATCCTGCTCCACGCACTATGTATGATTACGCTAAACCTTCTTTAACAGGAACTGAATCGAGCATAGTTAGACGTGTTGTAGCTACAAATACTTTTGAACTAAAACCTAACACTATTCAAATGATACAACAATTTCTTCAGTTTGATGGTTTGCAGGATGAAGATCCCAACACTCACTTAGCAAACTTCTTGAAACTATGCGATACATTTAAAATTAATGGTGTTTCTAATGATGCCATTCGTCTTCGGTTATTCCCCTTTTCATTGAGGAACAAAGCTAAACAGTGGTTGAACTCATTACCACGAGGATCAATCACTACTTGGGAACAAATGACCGAAAAATTTCTATTAAAATATTTCCCGCCGGCTAAAACAGCCAAATTACGTAATGATATCTCTTCGTTTGTGCAAATGGACTTAGAAATTCTTTACGATGCATGGGAGAGATACAATGACTTACTGAGAAGGTACCTTCACCATGGGTTACCGCTTTGGCTTTAGGTTCAAATGTTCCATAATGGCCTGAATCCTTTAACTCGGCAAATGGTTGATGCAGCTGCTGGTGGAACCATCAATAATAAAACACCTGAAGATACTTATGAGTTTATAGAAGAGATGTCACTGAACAACTATAAGTGGCAAGTCATGAGGACAAAGCCAACAAAAATAACCGGTGTTTATAACGTCGATTCGGTCACCATGCTCTCTAATCAGGTAGAACTCTTGAATAGGAAAATTAATGGTTTTCTTAGTTCTTCACAAGTTCACCTAGTAATGCAGTGCGAAGCAAGTGGAGGTGGAACAAGCCATTCGGAATACCAACCTTATGGCCACAACATGGATAACGAGTAGTTAAATTACATGGGTAATAATTCTCGATCCCAAAACAATCTATATAGTAACACTTACAATGCAGGTTGGAGGAACCACTCAAATTTCTCATGGGAAGGCCAAGGAAACCAGAGATCCCCTCCAGGCTACCAACAACCACCCTGCCAACAGGAAAAGAAGTAGAACCTTGAAGAGATGCTCTCAAAGTTTATATCGGTGTCAGAAACTCATTTTTAGAACACCGAAATAGCACTTAAAAATCAACAAGCGTCAATCCAAGGGCTCGAAACTCAGATAGGACAACTTTCGAAACTAATCTCCGAACGACCACAAGGTAGCTTGCCAAGTAATACTGAACCCAACCTAAGGGAACAGCTCAACAGAATTAATATTCAAGACGAAGGAGTCGTTGAGCCTGAACCAGAACCGAGGCAAGAAACTGTGGTAAGCAAAGGTCAAGGTGAGATAGGTCATAATAAAAACAAATCAGTGAATGTCGAATATAAACCTCGTATGCCATACCCCAACGTGACAAGGAAAGACCGCTCAGATGAACAATTTGGTAAATTTCTTAAACTCTTAAAGAAAATTACATATTAACTTACCGTTTATTAAAGCTCTATCACAGATGCCAAACGTAATGAAATTTTTAAAGGAGCTTTTAGCAAATAAGTGGAAATTGGACGAGGCGTCGCATGTTGAGTTAAATGCAGTTTGCTCAGCTATTCTGCAAAATAAGCTACCGAACAAATTAAAAGATCTAGGGAGTTTTACAATTCCTTGCTTAATTGGTAGTTTAGATGTTACTAATGTATTAGCTGATTTAGAGGCTAGTATTAACGTAATGCCCTACAAAATGTTCAAACAATTAGGTCTTGGGAAACCCAAATAGACTAGGATGAGCATTCAATTAGCAGATAAAACTATAAGATTTCCTAGGGGTATTATTGAAGATGTGCTAGTTAAAATCGATAAATTTATATTTTCCGTGGACTTCATTATTCTAGACATAGAAGAGGATAGCAACAGTCCTTTAATTCTAGGAAGGCCTTTTTTAGTAACTGCTAAAACTATCATTGATGTTGGCACAGGTGAACTCACACTCCGTGTGGGAGACGAAACAATTATCCTTCAAGCTTGCAATTTTGGCAACACATCGGAAATTGAAGGTGATCATGTAACCCATTCTACTAAAACTGACAATAAGGTACAACCTACTTTGCAGGAAATGAGTTTGAAGGAAGCACATGAGTCATTCTCAAGCAATAGTAGAGGACCTACTCATAAAGAATGAAGGCTGCAAATAGAGGAGCTAGATGAATGGAGAACACATAAATCGAGAACACACGATATACCAAAACTAAGCCAGAATGAGCTCGATACCTCTCCAAATCAACTTAAGGTTAGTGATAAAGTCTTACTAGATGCCACAGATCCTCACATTGTCACTGCCAGACCGAATGAAGAAATCCCTCTTGCGATACTTAGTATTTTTCCATTCGGTACAGTTGAGGTAAGTCACCCCAAGTTCGACACTTTTAAGGTAAACAACACCCATTTAAAACCTTATTTTGATGAGATTGATAGCAAGAATGAGGAGTATAAACTCCTCGAACCATCATGACCATTCAATGGAGAGGTAAGTCGAGCTTAGACTATAAATAAGCGCTTCTCAGGAGGCAACTCGAACACTAACTGTATTAACTTCTTTAAAATTTAGTCTTCAACACCTAACTTACTAACGGAGCTCTTGAATATAGGTTTTCCACAGAGACACGGCCAAGCACACGGGCGTGCTTAGGGCCTTGTAAAAATAGGGCAACAATTCTCCCAAACACGGGCCACTATAAAATGCCATGATAGTGCGACATGGCCGTGGTTGAGCCTGCCAAAACAGCACGGGTGTGTGACACGCCCGTGTCTAGCACCCGTGGAAGAACCTGTTAGATTGACACAGGCGTGGGTCTACCTACACGGACGTGAGAGAAGCGAATAATGCCAGAAACGGTCGTCCGACACGACCATGTGCACCCACACGCCCAAGGAACATGAGCGTGTACTAAATGTCAGACGTGCCCAAACTCAAAATTCGCGAATCACACAGGATGAAATTAGGGAACACTGGTGTGTTACCTGGCCATGTGCCCCAGAATCTATAAATAACATTCACTATTCATTGACTTCTTCACCAAAAAACCCTAACCTTAGCCGCTGCAAGTCTACACGCCCTCCCTGCCACGCCTGTGCGCCGCTTCCAACGTCATTCCTGATGCTTACTCCTCCATTTTTTAGCGTTTGTTCATTCTTTTCCCTTTAACTCCACTCATTTTTAATGTTATAATCTTCATGTATCTCACACTATGCTATCATTCAAGTTTCATTTCTTTTAGCTTAGTTATCATTAATTCCTCATGACATATTTTTATGAAACTCTCATGCCTTATTCACTTATTCTAAATCAATATTCATAGTTTTCAATTGCTTCTTGTTATTTATCATTACAACTCATGCCATGTGCTAAATTTATACTCTTGATATGTCCGTTAAATTCCTGGCCATTTTTACTCTTATCACCATGCTAGTGCCACAAAAGTATGCCATTGAACTTATTGTTTTAGTTAGTTTTAGTAGTTGTGGTTAAAATTATGATTTTTATTTAAAATATGTCTTCGTTTTACTTTGACCACTCATCAAGACGACCTGATGATTCTATTTGCAGGTACCATGTCATCTTCACGTGGTAAAAAGGTTGTTGCCCCTGCTTCAAAGAAAAGGAAGGGAGCGTCATCTTCCTCGGGACCTACTGCGGAAGTTCGTCACCCTTCCTTGAGGTTCCCCATCGGGCCCCAAGAAGAACTATTCCAAATACTCTGAGCTCGACCTTTAATTGCGGGACGCTACATCGACTGGTCTGTGGTAGAACAAGTTCAGTTGGCTGAAGCGATTTGGGCCCTCCTAACCATCGACCCTTGGGAGCTTTTCTTTGGGATTATCGAGCCAACGTGTCTCGAGCTTACGATGGAATTTTGCTCCACATTTCATCTTTAGACAGTGATGACGAACTACGATGATCCCGGCACGATCCAATTTTGCCTAGGCGGATTAGTCCGCCAGCTCAGCGTCCCAGAATTCGGTACAGCGCTGGGTTTATATACGGAGGAATTCAAGGAGGAGAATGACTTACATGCTCTCAACCGCTACATCCATCGTTCTCCTTCACGGTGCTGAGACGCACTAGTACCAGGTGGGGCCACCTACAGTCCTAGCTACTCCAAGGCATCGACTCTCCCTCCATCTCTAAGGTACCTACACACCATTTTGGCTCACACGATTACTGGAAGGCGAGAGAGCACCGGTGTTATCAACACTCATGACGCCTACTTTTTATGGTGTATGTCGTACGGGCACGTCATCGACCTTGCTTATTTCATCACCCTTGTGATTCAGCATCAGATGGAGCGGCATAGGAAGGGGGTCATCTCCATTGGCCCTTATGTTACTCGGTTGGCTCGACACTTCGGGCTCCTCAGCACCACAGCCCAAGAATCATCTATAACCCTTATTGGCCAGATGTCTCCACAAGGCATCTCGAGCATGCTTAGCATGAGGATGATCGAAAAATGCCGACGTACCTACCCTCCTCAATATCGTCTCGCCTAATCTACCGAGAAGGAGGCCTACAAGGACATTCCTGATGATTTCCCTCCATAGCACGAGGACCCACCGTCTCAGCCACTACCACCCTCTCGTCCAGTTCATGCAGAGGCTTCATATGCTGACCTTTCTGAGCGCCTCACTCGATTCGAGTAGCAGTTTTTTCAACTATTTGACAATATTGATGTTACTCTACAGTAGATTTAAAAACATTTATTTATTATTTTATGTTTTTAATTTTTATTAAAACTACTTTTTATTTTTTAATCATCAATTTCGGTTAATTCTTTATGAGTAATTATTCTTCGTAATATCCCCTAAAAAGTTCCTTATTTTATCACAATTATATAGAGCTCCTAAGCTCATCAACGCATAGGAACTAAAAACTCCACCAGGGAAGGTTCTCTACGACTGCCATGTCCTAATCGCCCACGACCATAGCTACCACTAGATATAATATTCTTTTGGCGCAGGACTTATGGACTAATGAACCTCTACCATCGCCGGAGTATCCTCCTCCACTCTCGCACCGATTACTCTCCAAAACTCCAGTTCGAGGAATTCATCATACAAGAAGTTTCACTTCTCCCTCTATCTAACGATTACAAATTTATATCTATCTTTGTATATTGAGGGCAATGTACATCTTAAGTGTGGAGGGGTATTTATTTTATTATCAGAAAAATCCCTAAATGACTGCCTTGTTCTCTTGAAAAGCTCTCATATCATATTTAGGATAAATTTTGATTGATTTATGATTTTGATTGATTTATGATTTTGATTGATATATCTTGAATTAAAACATAAGCATTTATGCATTGATTGTTTAAACTTTAAGACATTAGAGAATCAAGCATGATAAGTTGATTTTTAAGAATTTAAAATCTTAGGATGTTTCCCCAAAGTTTAGGTATTACTTTGAGTTGGAATTCACTAGTTCTAAACATCAAAAAGCCATAATTTTTGTGAGATTTTTGAGCCTTTTGAGCATCTATTAATTCTTTCATTCTCAATTTTATTATTGCTTTGAGTGCGTCAGTATTGAACTGTTATTCTAGAACTTGCTTGATTATGCATGTCAAGACCACACCATTTGATTTGATATGTCAAAATGATTAAGGCACCTAGGATTAACCCACTCATGCCATGAAAAGCCTACCTCCACGATTAACCCTTAGTAAACCCCGCTGAGCTAACAAGCCATTTCTTGTATTACCCTTAATATTAACCCTTAACCCATTTTTTGTTGAAATCCCCTTAATTATTTTTTGTCCCTATTTTTGTCGAGATTTGAGTTGAATAAATTGCTTAGCTATGTCTTGTTCTTAATAGTTAGTCTATGTTATTTAACTTGTTCTTAATTTAAAAAAATGTGTGCACATCTTAATAGTAGTAATCTTCTGAGCTAAAGAAGTTAAATTCCATATTCTGAGAAAAAGCTCTGTTGTACGCAATTGATGACTAGCTATTTTTCTAGTTAGGCTAATATTTCAAGTCAATCTCGATTCTAACCTTTTCTTTCAGCTGGTAACCACACCCCCTAACCAAGCCTCATTACAACCCTCTAAAAACCTTTTGATTGATGTATCATCTCAAATTATAGTGGTGGAGATTTGATTTTCATGCAAGCCTATGGTAATGACTTTTCATTATTGACTATTGAGTGCTTCATTTATTGTCCTTAAACACCTCGAGTGATTTGAGTGAATCTTTAGTGAGGATATAAAACTCTGTGACATTTTGAATACAAGGTAATTACCTAGACGAGGGGAGACACCTATGTTTTCGGAATAAAATGCTCAACTTGGAATGATTGAAACTGTGATGTTCTTTTAGTTGAATTCTCAATGTATGATTACCTATGGATTATTTTGAGATATTATCGATAGAAATTATTAAATTGAGAAGAATTTATTTTGATTATGAGTTGAAAATTTTGCTTAAGGACAAGCAAATGCTTAAGTGTGGGGGTATTTGATAAACCGTAATTTATACATATTTTTACCCCATGTTTAACGCATTTTATGGATGATTTCCCATTAGAATTGGTGAATTTGATGCTCCTAATGCTTTAATTTCATGTTTTATACTTAGGAGAGCATATGAGAGCGAAAAGAACGAGAAATGGGCCAAAAATAGAGAAAATTGGCCAAAGTACGAAATCAACACGGCCTGGACCTCACCACACGGGCAGACCACACAGCCGTGTCAATTTGGTAGGCTCGAGTACGGCCTGAAGTAATCGCACATGAGCGTTTCATACGGGCATGTCCCTGCCGAGCCCAAGTTGAGTCCAATTCAGAAAAAGCTAATTTTGAGGGCTCTTAGGCATTCCAAAGCCTATAAATACACCCTAGAGGATGAAGAAAGATAGGCACACAGGAAGGGAGTAAGAAATTATTCTAAGGAAGCCGATTTATCCATCTCAGAAGCCGGATTCATCATCAAGACTGAAGATCTCTCCTCAATTTTCCCTTCAGGAGTTTTGGGTTTTCTTTATGTTTTTTATTCTTTATTATTCTGAGATGTTTTCTTATTTAGTTATCAACTAAAACCTCTAAATACCTAAGGGGAATGAAACCTAAGACGAATCTTGTTATTATTTTGTAAATTGTATGATAAATGTTTAACTTGTTCTTAATTATGTGTTCTTAATTCTTGTTTTAATATCCCAGGATACTGATTCAAGATAAGCTCTTATTCAGACGAGGAATAGACCCTGTCTAAGAGTACATTTTTCATAATTAAGCAGAGTTGTTTGCGCGCTTAGAGATAGGGTGACAAGATTTTACCGGATTAGGGTCAAACCTAATAAGGGGATCCATAGATCGAGTTAATGCAACCCTAGGGTGTTAATTAAATAAAAGTCTCAATTATTAAATCTAGGGATTAGACGTTATTAGTCTTGAATAGGGATAATAACATAACTTAGAGATCTCTACGGAACAAGTTAAATGAATAAATGGTCCGATTCGGAGCTAGAATAACAAGTACAGTCTAGGTGGATTTTTCCTTAGGTATTATTTTAATTCAATCGATTTTCCCAAAAGCAATTCCCCAATTCTATTCTCTATGAGTTCTTAGTTTAGATAATTAGTTAGTCAAAACAAAACTTCTTTGTTCTTAGGCTAGATAATAAAAAGACAGTCATTATTAGTACTTTTAATTTTTTTGAGTTCGACAATCCGGTCTTGCTAAAACTATACTATTGTTCAATAGGTACACTTGCCTACATCGCGATAATAGTTAGTTTCAAGAATGATTAATTATAAATATTTAAAAATTATCACACTTAATCGCGCGATCAGTAAGACCTATCACTTCAACGTGCTCCACTGTAACTTCAGGGAGATAAGGTTTGCTATGATCTGCTCTACTGCAATGTCAAAGAGATAAGATTTGTTTATTTATAGCTTCAATCTGTTCCACTGCAACTTCAGGGAAATAAGATTCGCTATCTTCAATCTGGTCCACTGCAACTTCAGGGAGATAAGACCTGTCACTTTAACCTTGTCCACTGCAACTTCAGGGAGATAAGGTTTTGAATTCACCGATATTGCTACACTGTCCTCTAGGGACATGATCTATAAAATCAATTTCATGTATCTATGCTTATGCCAAATAATTAGGATGCTATGATTGAAATAAATCAAATGCTCCTAACTAGATGTGATGCTTATGTCAAATGATGCTATGATCGAAATGAATCAAATGCTCCTAACTAAATGTGTTATGAATGATATTAGTAATCCCTTTTTTTTTAATTCTTAAGGTATCATCACTCGTTGTTCATCAGTATGTTGTCACTGATGTATTACGCTGCCATCTCGCTCAACTAGTATTGTGATAGAGTACCCAAAGAAACAATCACATTCTGCTCAGCAAGCTTGCCCCGCTGTAATTCTAATGTCCTTTCCACTATTCCTTCTGGAACAAAAAGTTTTTTTTACCTCCCATTGCAACTCATGGGTGCATTTTTCATCCATTTGGTCTGATACCTCACTCCTCGGGTGTCATAGCCAGATGTGTATGTTTGATATTTGCATGAATGCACAATATCATTTTCTTTTCTCGAAAATGACTCCTTCTTTTACTGATCATTTTTTCAAAATTGTATCACCGACGCCATATCTTGTCCTTTTGTTCAATCATCATTTGGGACAAAAATTCAAGGAGACAGTCTCAATTTAAACCCTCCCTACTCAAATATTTCCTTGTGCTTGAGGAGTTTTAAGTAATAGTCCTGTTTCAGGTTCTTGTGTTTTTTTGAGAAACTTCCAGAGTAATATGCGAAACTTCTATTGTGAAAACATTACTAGTTCATTAATCATTATTTCAATGCAACATGCTTGCAACAAATCCTAATAATGGATAAGAATAGAATTAAATGTGAGCTCAAAGTGAATAAATTATCAAAAGAATAAAAATGGTAATTGATTGGGAATGCATATTTCAAAGATAGCCAATCTGTTATGAATAAGATGAAGAATAGGTACCCCTGATATCACAAACTGAGTTTCTCTGTACGAACTTCTTGAAGACCAATTTAAACTTGTCATGTGTTTAGGAGATCAGAATTATTTTGTTAATGTCCCAAGATGCAACATACCTTAATTCAAGTATAGCAAGATCATCGTCTTCCCCATTTTAGATCAACATTTGAGCCGCCCTTTTCGGGTTTTCAACTCAAATCCCCTTTGGTCTCACGGCGCCCTTTGCGACTTTTCACCTTGGCCTCTCCTTTTTTTTTCTTTTTTTTTCATTTTTTTATTGGATCTCAAAGCGCCCTTTACGGGTTTTCACCTTAACCCGATTTTTTTTAAGAAGGTCTCAAAGCGCCCTTTGCTGGTTTTCACTTTGACTTCTTCCCCTCACCTTAACTCGATAGGTACACTTTCCTACATCCTGATAATAGTTAGTTTCAAGAATGATTAATTATAAATTTATAAAACTTATCACACAAAATTACGATCAAGTTTTTTGCGTTGTTGCCGGGGAACTAAAATATTAGGAACACTTAAATTTTATTACTTTAGCCATTTATTTTGCAAGTTAATTTTATTTTATTATTATTTATTGATTTACTTTTTCTTTCTCTTGGCAAGTTTTTATAGTTTATGACTAGAAGAAACTCGTTAGGACCACTACTTTTTTACGAAGAAATTGATCGCACAACACGCAGAAACCGAAGAGAAATAAGGCGAAGCCTAAGATACACAGAGGAAGAGGAAGAGGACGATATCTCAACTACGATCGAGGAGATGGCTAAAAATCCAGACAATCAGCTACCTTCTGCGATACCCGCTGAGCTAGCAAATCAGAATCCTGCTCCTCGTACTATGTATGATTATGCTAAACCTACTTTAACAGGAACTGAGTCAAGTATAGTTAGGCCTGCTATTGCTGCGAATAATTTTAAACTAAAACCTAACACTATTCAAATGATACAGCAATTTGTTCAGTTTTATGGTTTGTAGGATTAGGATCCAAACACTCACTTGGCAAATTTCTTGGAATTCTACAATACATTTAAAATTAATGGTGTTTCTGACGATACCATTCGTCTTCGGTTATTCCCTTTTTCATTGAGGAATAAAGCTAAACACTGGTTGAACTCGTTACCACGAGATTCAATTACTACTTGGGAACAAATGACCCAAAAATTTTTATTAAAATATTTTCCGCCGGCTAAAACTGCTAAATTACGTAATTATATCTCTTAGTTTGTGCAGATAGACTTAGAAACTCTTTACGATGCATGGGGGAGATATAAGGACCTGCTGCGAAGGTGTGCTCACCATGGATTACCTCTATGGTTGTAATTTCAAACATTCTACAATGGTGTGAACCCCTCAACAAGACAAATGATTGATGCAGCAGCCGGGGGAATCATCAATAATAAAACACCTGAAGAGGTTTACGAATTTATTGAAGAGATATCACTGAATAACTATCAGTGGCAAGTCATGAGGACTAAACCAACTAAAACAGCAAGCGTTTATAACGTCGATTTGGTTACTATGCTGTCAAACCAGGTAGAACTTCTAAATAAAAAGATTGATGGTTTACTTGGTTCTTCGTAGGTTCATCCAGTAATGCACTGTGAAGTCAGTGGAGGTGGATCAAGCAATTCAGAATATAAATCCTATTGCCACAGTATGGAGAACGAGCAATTAAATTACATGGGTAATAATCCTCGATCTCAAAATAATTCTTATAGCAATACTTATAATGCAGGTTGGAGGAACCACCCAAATTTCTCCTCGGGTGGTCAAGGGAATCAAAGGCCACAAAATCCTCCAGGTTTTCAACAACCACCCTATCAACAGGAAAAGAAACTGAACCTTGAAGAGATGCTATCTAAATTTATCTCAGTGTCAGAAACTCGTTTTCAGAATACCAAGGCAGCACTTAAGAATCAACAAGCATCGATCAAAGGGCTTGAGACTCAGATTGGACAGCTTGCCAAGCTGATTTCTGGACGACCACAAGGTAGCTTGCCAAGCAACACAGAATCTAACCCAAGGGAGCAACTCAACGCGATTACTAGTCAAGATAAGGAAGGGTTAGTCACACCTGAACCAGAACCAAGGCAAGAAACTGAGATAAGCAAAGGTAAAGGTAAGGTAAACCACAATGAGCAGAAACTAGTAAGTACAGAATACAAGCCTCGTGTACCATATCCTAATGCGACAAGGAAAGACCGCTCAGATGAACAATTTGGTAAATTCCTTAAACTCTTAAAAAAATTGCATATTAACTTACCGTTTATTGAATCTCTATCACAAATGCCAAACGCAATGAAATTTTTAAAGAAGCTTTTAGCAAATAAGCGGAAGTTAGACAAGGTTTTGCATGTGGAGCTAAACGCAGTTTGCTCAGCTATTCTGCAGAATAAGCTACCCAACAAATTAAAAGATCTAGGGAGTTTTACAATTCCTTGCTTAGTTGGTAGTTTAGACGTTACTAATGCATTAGCTGATTTAGGGGCTAGTATTAACGTCATGCCTTATAAAATGTTTAAACAAATAGGTCTTGGGAAACTCAAACAGACTAGGATGAGCATTCAATTAGCAGATAAAACTATAAGATTTTCTAGGGGTATTATTGAAGATGTGCTAGTTAAAATAGATAAATTTATATTTCCCGTTGACTTCATTGTTCTAGACATAGAGGAGGATAGCAACACTCTTTTGATTTTAGGAATGCCCTTTTTAGCAACTGCTAAAACAATTATCGATGTTGGCACAGGTGAACTCACACTTTGTGTGGCAAACGAAACAATCACCCTTCAAGCTCGCAATTCTGGCAACACATCGGAAATTGAAGGTGGTCGTCTAAACCATTCTACTAAAACTGACAATATGGTGCAACCTACTTTGCAGGAAATGAGTCTGAAGGAAGTACATGAGCCATTCTCAAGCAATAGTAGAAGACTATTCATGAAGATCGAAGGCTACGAATCGAGGAGCTAGATGAATGGCGGACGTATAAACTAAGAACCAACGATAAACCAAAACTACGCCAGAAGAGCTCAATACCTCACCAAATCAACTTAAGGTTGGAGATAAAGTTTCATTAGATGCCGCAGATCCTCACATTGACACTGCCAAACCAAATGAAGAAATCCCTCTTATGGTACTTAGCATTTTTCCATTTGGTACAGTCAAGGTAAGTCATCCCAAATTCGGCACTTTTAAGGTAAATAACACCCGTCTAAAACCTTATTTTGACGAGAATGATAGTAGGAATGGGGAGTATAAACTCCTCGAACCACCATGACCATTCAATAGAGAGGTAAGTCGAGCTTAGACTATAAATAAGCGCTTCTCAGGAGGCAATCCGAGCACTAACAATATTAATTTCTTTAAATTTTAGTATTTAACACCTAACGTACTAACAAAGCTCTTGAATACAGGTTTACACACAGACATGGCCAAGAACACGGGCGTGCCTTAGGTCATGTGAAAATAGGGCAAAGATTTCCCCAATACGGGCTAAGATAAATAGCCACGGTCGTGCGACATGGCCGTGGGTGAACCTGCTAAAAAAACATGGGCGTGCAACACACTCGTGCCTTGAAACCGTGGCCAAACCTTTCAAATTAACACGGGTGTGAGACACGCCCGTATCTATCACCCGTGGTCGAACCTGTTAAATTAACACGGGAGTGAGACTACATATACGGGCGTGGGAGAAGCAAACGAAGACAGACACGACCGTGCGACACGGTCGTGTGCACCCACAAGCCCAAGGAACACGGGCGGGGCCAATTGTCAAACGTGCCCAAATTTAATATTCGCGAATCACACGGGCAAAAATTGGGGAACATGGGTGTGTTCTTTGGCCGTGTGTCCTAAAATCTATAAATACCCTGCACTATTCATTGCCTTTTTCACTCAAAATTCCCAACCCTAACCCCTGCAAGTCCACACGGCCTCCTTGCCATGCCCGTGCATCGCTTCCAACTCCATTTTTGACGCCTAACCTCTCTCCTTTAGCGTTTGTTTACTCTTTTCATTTCTATTTTACTTACTTCTAATGCTTATTATCAAAATAATCTTCATTTTCCCCATGTTATTTTCATTTTGCCCATTATTCTATCATTTAATTTGCATTCTTAGGATATTTATCATTCATTTCAAGTTGAATCGAATTGTTAGGAATACCTCGTTCTATTTTCATACCTATGCCACTACTATGCTGATTCTCATGCTATTACCATGCTAATGTCAAGAAATTATGCTATCAAGTTGATTATTTTGGTTGAGTTTGGTTAGTATTAGTAGTTTTGGCTGAAATTGTTAGTTCAAATTCATGCCTTTTTCCTTTTCAAATTCGTTTACCTACTATTATTCTTTTCTATATTGCAGGTATACAATGTCGTCTTCACATGGTAAAAAGGCCACCGTCCCTACTTCAAAGAAAAGGAAGGGAGCGTCATCTTCCTCGGGTCTTACCGCGAAAATTCGTCACCCTTTCCTGCAGTTCCCCATTGGGCCCCAAGAAGAACTTTTCCAAATATTCTGGGCCCGACCTTTAATTGCGGGCCGCTGCATCGACTGGGTTGCAGTAGAACAAGTTCAGTTGGCTGATGCAATTTGGGCCCTCCTTACCACCGACCCTTGGGAGTTTTCCTTTGGGATCATCGAGCCAACGTATCTCGAGCTCACGATGGAATTATGCTCAACATTTCATCTTCAGGCCGTGATGACAAAATACGATGATCTTGGCACGGTCTAATTTCACCTAGGTGGATTAGTCCACCAGCTAAGCATCCTAGAATTCGGTACTGCACTGGGTTTATAAACGGAGGAGTTCAAGGAGGAGACTGACTTACATGCTCTCAACCGCCACATCTATCGTTCTCCTTCACGATGCTGGGACGCACTAGTGCCAGGTTCAGCCACCTACAATCCTAGCCGCTCCAAGGCATAGGCTCTCTCTCCATCCCTGAGGTACTTACACGCCATTTTAGCTCACACGGTAACAGGAAGGCGAGAGAGCATTGGTGTCGTCAACACTCACGACGCCTACTTTCTATGGTGTATGTCGCCCGGGCACGTCATAGACCTTGCTTATTTCATTGCGCTCGCCATTCAGCACCAGACAGAGTGGCATAGGAAGGGGGTCATCTCTATTGGCCCCTACGTTACTCGGTTTCCTTTACCCTTATTGGCCAGATATCTTCACAAGGCATCTCAAGCATGCTAAGCATGAGGTTGATCAGAAAGCACCAAGGAACCTACCCTCCTCAATATCATCTTGCCCAGTCTACCGAGGAGGAGGCCCCTGAGGACATTACTTTTGATGTTCCCTCATAGCACGATGACCCACCGTCTTAGCCACGACCACCCTCTCGTCCAGTTCATGCGACGGCTTCATATGCTGACATCTCTGAGCGCCTCACTCGATTTGAGCAGTAGTATTTTCAACGATTTGATAACATTGATGCTACTCTACAGTAGATTTGTCAGCACTTCCAAATCTCATCGCCACCACCACCTCGCGAACCATCCAGCGAAGATGATGTTTAATTTTATTTTATTTTTATTTTTATTTTATTTTTATCTTTATTTTAATTTTTATTTTTCCTTTAACTTTTAAATGTTATTTCCTTTTTGTTACTATTTTAGGTATTATAAAAAATCTCGATTAATTATTTATGAGTAATTATTCTTCCTAATATCCCCTAAAAAGTTCGTGATTTTATCACAGTTATAAAGAGCTACAAAGCTTACCATTACTTAGGAACTTGAAACTCCACTAGGAAAGGTCCTCCACGACTGCCATGTCTTGCTCGACCACGACCATACCTACCACCAGATATAATATTCTTTTGGCGCATGACATATGGGCTAATGAACCTCTACCACCGCCAGAGTATCCTCCTCCACCCTCACACCGATTTTTCTCTAAAACTCCAGTTTAAGGAAATTCATTCATCACTCAGAAAGTTTCACTTCTCTCCCTATCTTATATTTATATTCTTTTCTACATATCTATCTTTGTACATTGAGCGCTATGTACATTTAAGTGTGGGAGGGTATTCATTTCACTATCAGAAAAATCTCTGAATGATTGTCTTGTTCTCTTGAAAAGCTCTCATATCATATTTAGGATAAATTTTGATTGATTTATGACATTTATTGATATATCTTGAATTAAAACATAGGCATTTATGCATTGATTATTTAAACTTTAAGACATCAGGGAATCAAGCATGATAAGTTGATTTTTGAAGAATAAAAAACTTTTAGGTTGTTTCCCTAAGTTTAGGTATTATCTTGAGTTAGAATTCACAAGTTTAAACATCAAAAAGCCATAATTTTTGTGAGATCTTGAGCCTTTAGAGCATCTATTATTTCTTTCATGCTCACTTTCATTATGAGTGCGTCAGTATTGAATTGTTATTCTAGAACTTGTTTAATTATTCATGTCAAGACCACACCATCTGATTTGATATGTTAAAATGAGAAAGGCACTTAAGTTTAACCCACTCACTCCACAAAAGCCTACCTTCACAATTAACCCTTAGTGAACCCCCCTTGAGCCTAACAACCCATTCATTGATGTACCCTCAATATTAACCCATAATTCATTATTGTTGAAATCCCATAAATTAATTTGATCCCTGTTTTTGTCGAGATTTGAGTTGGAATAGTTGCTTAGCTATGTTTTATTCTATTTTGTAAAATAATAATAATAATAATAATACATGTATACATTTTAGTAGTAGTGATATTCTGAGCTAAAGAGTTAAATTCCATATTCTGAGAAAAAGCTCTGTTCTACGTAATTGATGACTAGCCATTTTGCTAGCCAGGAAATTTTTCAATTCAATCTCGATTCTAACCCTTTCTTTCAGCTTGTGACCACACCCTCTAACCAAAGCCACATTACAACCCTCTAAAGACCTTTTGATTGATGTTTCATCTCAATTTATAGTGGTGGAGATTTGATTTTCATGCAAGCTTGTGGTATGACTTTTCATTATTGACTATTGAGTGCTTCATTTATTGTCCTTAAACACATCGAGTGATTTGAATGAATCTTTAGAGAGGATGTAAAACTCTGTGACATTTTGAATCAAAGGTAATTACTTAGACGAGAGGGAGACACTTATGTTTCCATGATAAAATACTCAACTTGGAAGGTTTGAAACTTTGATGTTCTTTCAATTGAATTTTCAATGTATGATTACCTATGGATTATTTTGAGATATTATCAATAGAAATTAGGAGTTGAGAAGAATTTATTTTGATTATGAGTTGAGGATTTTTCTTGAGGACAAGCAAATGCTTAAGTGTGGAGGTATTTGATAAACCGTAATTTATACATATTTCTATCCCAAGCTTAGCACATTTTATGGATGATTTTTTTCCTTAAAATTGGTGAATTCAATGCTCCTAATGCCTTAATTTCATGTTTTATACTTATGTGAGCATAAGAGAGTGAAAGGAACGAGAAACGGGCCAAAAATAGAGAAAATGGGCCAACGTACGAAATCAACACGGCTTGGACCTCCTCACACGGGCAGACCACACGGCCGTGTCAATTTGGTAGAATCGAAGTATGACTCACACGGGTGAACCACACGCCCGTGCCTCTTTAACAAGCTTGACCACGGCCTGAAGTAATCACACACGGGCGTGTCCCTGTCGAGCCCAAGTTGAGTCCAATTCGAAAAAGGCCAATTTTGAGGGTTCTTAGGCATTCCAAAGCCTATAAATACACCCTAAATGAGGAGAAAAAAGGGAGGAACAGGGAGGAAGGAAGGAATTACTCGAAGAAAGCCGATTGATCCATCTCAGAAGTCAGAATCATCATCAAGACTGAAGATCTCCCCTCAATTTTCCTTCAGGAGTTTTGAGTTTTCTTTATGTTTTGTATTCATTATTCTTCTGAGATGTTTTCCTTTTTAGTTATGAACTAAATCTCCTAAATACCTAAGGGGAATGAAACCTAAGACGAATCTTGTTATTATTTTCTGAATTGTATGATAAATATTTGACTTGTTCTTAATTATGTGTTCTTAATTCTTGTTTTGATAGTCCAAGATACTGATTCAAGTTAAGCTCTTATTCAGAGGAGGAATAGACCTTGTCTAAGAGTACAATTGTTATAATTAAGAGGAGTTGATTGCGCGCCTAGAGATAGTATGACAAGATTTTACCGGATTAGGGTGAAACCTAATAAGGGGATCCATAGATCGAGTTAATACAACACTGGGAAGTTAATTAGAAAGAGATTTTAATTATTCAACATAGGATTAGACATTGTTAGTCTCGAGAGAGATGATAATATAACTTAGGGATTTCTACGGATCAAGTCAAATGAATAAATCATCCGATTCGGAGTTAGAATAACAAGTGAAGTCTAGGTGGATTTTTCCTTAGGTATTGTCTCAATCAATCGAGTTTTCCAAAAGTAATTCCCCAATTCTATTTCCTGTGAATTCTTAGTTTAGTTAATTAGTTAGTTAAAACAAACCCCATTATTCTTAGGCTAGATAATAAAAAGGCAGTCATTACCAGTACTTTTAGTTCCTTTGGGTTCGACAATCTGCTCTTGCTAAAGCTATACTACTATTCGATAGGTATAGTTGCTTACATCGTGATAATAGTTAGTTTCAAGAATGATTAATTATAAATTTATAAAACTTATCACACAAAATCACGATCATGAAGCAGCCTCCACCCACTTGGTAAAATAATCAATGACTACAAAAATGAAACAATGCTTATTTGAAGCCTTCAGCAAGATTGGACCTATGACATCCATGCCCTACATGGAAAACGGCCATGGGGAAGTCATAACATGCAAAGACGAAGGAGGTACACGAATTTTATCACCATAAATTTGAAATTTGTAACACTTCTTAGCATAATTGATACAATCTCCTTTCATGGTAGACCAGTAATATTCAAATCTCATAATTTGTCTGGCCATTGTGAATCCGTTAGCATGTGTTCCACAAATGCCTTTGTTAACTTCTTCCAAAATTTTCTTGGATTCCACGGCATCCACACATCTCAATAGTACCTGATCCTTTCTTCTTTTGTATAGGTTCTCCCCATCTAAGACATAATCACAGGCTAGCCTTCTTAATGCCCTTTTGTCATTCTCCATTGCTTGATCAGGATGCTCACGATTTCTCACGTATAGCAATATATCCTGATACCAAGGGTGATCATCTTTCTCATCTTCTTCTATATTGTAACAATAAGATGGGGCTTCGCATATACTCATCTGAATAGGCTTTACATATTCTTGTTTGCTCACTTGGATCATGGAAGCCAAAGTAGCCAAAGCATCTGCCATCTGGTTTTTATCACGCGGGAGATAATTAAAGGTAATATTATCAAAATCCTCAACTAACCCTAGCACTAACCCTCGATAGTAAATTAATTTGGAATCTCTTGTCTCCCATTCACCCCTAAGTTGGTAAATCACTAGCGCAGAGTCTCTGTATACTTCCAGTGTCCTGATCTTGCATTCTATGGCTGCACGGAGTCCCGTGATACATGCCTCATACTTTGTCATATTATTTGCACAATCAAAATCCAATTTACATGTGAATGGATAATGATCTCCACTTGGGGATACCAAGACTGCTCTAATTCCATTACACACAACATTTGAGGCTCCGTCAAAATTTAATTTCCAAGAGTGATCTTTTGTAGTATCCTCTTCGGTAGTTGCCACATACATTATCTCTTCATTAGGGAAATCAAAATTCAAGGTCTCATAATCTTCTAAAGCTCTACTGGCCAAAAAGTCTGTTATTGCGCTCCCTTTCACGGCCTTTTGGCTCACGTAAACTATGTTAAATTCAGAAAGCAAAATTTGACACCTAGCCATCCTTCCGTTCAAGGCATTTGACTCCACCATGTACTTTAGAGGATCCAACTTCGAGATTAACCAAGTCGTATGGTACAAGATGTATTGCCTCAACCTCCGAGCTGTCCAAATCAAAGCACAACAAAATTTTTCAATTGGCAAATATCTCAACTCACATTCAGTGAATTTCTTACTAAGGTACTATATCGCCCTTTCTTTTCCTCCCGACTCATCATGCTGACCAAGCACACATCCCATAGAGTTATCAAACACTGTTAAATACAATATTAATGACCTATTTGAGCTTGGAGGTGACAGCACTGGAGGACTTGTCAAGTACTTTTTAACCTTATCAAAACCTCTCTGGCATTCATCATCCCATTCCCCTGGGTTATGTTTTTTAAGAAGATGAAATATGGGATCACATTTCTCTGTTAATTGAGAAATAAATTGAGTAATATAATTTAGTCTTCCCCAAGAAGCCTCGAACTTCTTTTTGAGTGTGTGGTAGAGACAATTCCTATATAGCTCGTACTTTGTCTGATTCAATCTCAATTCCCCTCTCACTGACTACAAAACCCAGCAGCTTTCCTAATCTAGCCCCAAAGTTACATTTCGTTGGATTAAGCTTTCGCTGAAATTTTCTCAATCTCAAGAATAACTTTCTCAACACTTGGATGTGTTCCTCTTCGGTTCGAGATTTGACGATCATGTCGTCAACATAAACTTCGATCTCTTTGTGCATCATATCATGAAATAAGGTCACCATTGCCCTTTGATATGTTGCTCCATCATTCTTCAGCCCAAACGACATCACCTTGTAACAAAACGTGCCCCACAAGGTTATGAAGGTAGTCTTTCCCATGTCCTCAGGATGTATCTTTATCTGATTGTATCTCAAGAAGCCATCCATGAAGAAGAACAACGAGTAGCCAGCCGTATTTTCCACTAGAGTATCAATGTAAGGCAATGGGAAATTGTCCTTTGGGCTAGCTTTATTTAAATTTCTATAATCCACACATATTTGCACCTTTCCGTCTTTCTTATGAACAGGCACAACATTGGCTACCCATTCTGAGTACTTGATCACCTGAAAGAATCCAGCATCAAATTGCTTTTTAACTTCCTCTATTTTTAACACAATGTTCAGCCTCATCCTTCGAAGCTTCTGCTGAACTAACTTACAATCTTCTTTTATGGGAAGGCGATGTACTACAATATCAATGCTTAACCCGGGCATATCCTGGTATGACCATACGAAAACATCTTTAAACTCCTGAAGCAACCCAACAAGGTCCCGCTTTGTCTCTTCAGTTATGCATGTTCTAATTTTTACAACTTTCCCTTCTTCCAAAGTCACCATGTCTACCGTTTCTTTATGAGGTGAAATTTGTTTTTCCTCTTGTTCTACCATCCTTAACAAGTCTGGAGATAAATCACAATCTCTGTCATATTCAAAGTCCTGAGAACCCTCTAAACACATGTCTTGCTCAAATAGTGATTCAGAGTTGGTAACAGCGTCACTCATGACATTATATCTAGGGACCTACTGTAGGCAAGAAAATATACAAAGAATGAATAAATTTAAGAATTATTGTCTGTATGGTATGATTATGAATGGAATGAAAGAATGATTGAAGAAAGTCCAGAAAGGACCAAGACAATTACTCAAACAGAAAGAATAAAATAATTACTTATGGAAAGAATGAAAGAATATTTGCTCAAAATGATAGCAAAAATATATTTCATTGAAATAATGATGTTTGAACATGAGCCTATTTCACAAAGAAAACCTTATTGCCTCTAGGCTTAAAGCAACAAGTTTGTTTTGAACATTACTCTGGGCAAGCTCTAAAAACTATAGGAAGGTCTTCTGCAGTCCAATTGTCTAGAACACTCCTAGGCTCATAAGGACGAATATCTGACAGAGTCCTCCCTTCAACTGCTTCTTCAAATATGGCATTGATGTAAACATTTTCAAACATTTCTTCAATGCTTTCTTCCTCTAGCGTCCTTTGTTCAGGATGAATAATCCCTCCCCATACGAAAGTCTTGGATATGTGAGGGATTATCATGGGCTCCCACTTGATTTCTTCACCACTCAAACGTGCCCTTCTTTTTTCCTGCTTCTTTTTAAATTCTCTTTTTCTTTGTCTTGTATCTGGCTTGAACCCTAAACCAAAGCGATCATATTTGTCCTTCAGCATCAGAACCTCAACTCTTTCTTGGAGACATCTCCCAAGCCCTTTTCCTAGTAAAGCTCCCTTTTCTACCATTAACTGTAGACCCATCCTCATAGTTTTGGATATTTTCGGCTCCAGAATTCTGCTTCCTTCAGTGATGAATGTTGCATTTACAAACTCTAAAGACTAAAAAAAACATTCAATTGCTTTATCATCTGTCCCTAAATACGGTGCACATTGCTTACAGCTACAATAATATCTTCTTCAATATTTATCGTTACCAACCATCCCTCTGACACTAACTTTAACTTCTGATTTAATGACGAAGGCACTGCCCCTACCGAATGTATCCAAGGTCTCCCCAACAAGCAATTGTAGGAAGGCTTAATATCTATCACTAAGAACTCTACCTCATATGTAGTTCGGTCAATCAACAAAGGTATTTCTATTCTCCCCATGACTCTCCTTTCCGTGCCATCAAATGCTCGCACTATGTTCTGATATCCTTTCATGTGTGAGCTATCCACAGGTAACCTGTTTAATGTGGACAAGGGCAATACATTGAATACCGACCCATTGTCTATCAAGACTCTTGGCAACGTGTATCTTTTGCATCTGATAGTTATATGCAAGGCTTTGGTAGATCCCATACCTGTTGGTGGTATCTCATCATCATTGAAGAAGATAAAGTTATCAGCACTTATATTATTAACCAACCGATCCAACTTATTAACAAAAATATCATTGGTCATGTACGTCTCGTTTAGTACTTTCATCAATGCACTTCGGTGTACCTCTTAGCTTATGAGCAAAGCTAATATAGATATGTGAGCTAGTTGTTTATGCAACTGTTCCACCACTCTATACTCACTATGTTTCAGAAATTTCAGAAATTCCTTAACTTCATCCTCTTTTACTGGTTCATTAACAGGCACCCCAAGTTCGACCATTTTTCTCCTCTTTTGTTTGACCGTCAGATCTTTTCCTTTTACAGGCTCTGCTCAGGCAGTTATCCAATCATAGCGTTTTCCACTACGCATGTAAGAACCTACATCTTGATCTTTATTCAAAGCGCTAACTGAACTCTCCTTTCCTGGGACTGTCGCATTACAATCATAATTCTAGGGGACCCTTTTGTTATCCTTGTAAGAGAAAACTACTGGTTTCTGAATTATGACCTTCGGTGTCATCTGAATACCTACTTCATTTTTTAGACGTGAAATAATGACCACAGGACGATTGACTTTTGGGATATTCATCATGGATTCTGACGTGCATATATACCCTTCCTTTTTAGCCTCTTCATAAAATTCTATCTCTTTGTTGTCCATCAGGCCCTGAATAAAAGCTCTAAACTCTTCACATTCATGAATTTCATGCCCCTCTTTATGATGGAACTCGCAGTAGTTCCCTATCTCATTGCAACTTCCTTCTAAATCTGAAATAACTAGCCCCCTTTTTGCCATCTCCTTCCAAACCCATTTCAAAGGAGTTTTTACTTCTGTAATATCTACATTGATCCTTTTCCCCATGTTTTCACCTATTGCTTTTACCCCATTATCAGTGTGATTGGGTAACGGATTTTCTTTATTAAGTGCATCATCAAACTTCACCACGCCCATTTTAATAAGTTTTTCAACTACTTTCTTAAAGGTAGCACAGTTTTCTATTGAATGCCCTGGAATTCCTGCATGACAGTCACATTGAGCGTTTGCATTGTACCATTTAGAGTATGGAGGCTAAAATGGCTTTAAATAAAAAAGAGCCACCACGTGCGCATCAAATAAACTTTGATATAACTCCTTATACGTTATTGGGATTGGAGTAAATTGGAGTTTCTCAACATTTTGCTTTGCATCAGACTCTTGTCTTAACGAGCCCTAACTAGCTACCATTGCTTTTGGTTGGCCTACAGTAACTAACTTTGAATACCCCATGTTTCTATTGTTCACCTCATTTTCTTTTTTCGTGGGACTGATCTTTTGATATTCTCCCCTGCTTCAATCCTTCTACTTTTTATTGCATTCTCGATCATTTCTCCAGTCATTACCACATATGAAAAACTTCTTGTGGCACTTCCCAGTATGTGAGAAATAAACAGAGCCTTTAGAGTATTAATAAAGAGCATTGTAGTTTCCTTCTCCAAGAGCGGTAGCTGGACCTGGATAGCCACTTCCCTCCATCTTTGTGCATATTGTCTGAAACTTTCGTTTGGTTTCTTCTCCATATTCTGCAGAGTGATCCTGTCCGGAGTCATATTCGTTACATGACTGTACTGCTTCATGAATGCTTGTGCTAAATCTCTCCATGAAGTAATTCTGCTTCAACTCAACTGATTGTACCATTTAGATGCTGCTCCCACCAAGCTGTCTTGGAAGCAATGAATTAACAATTGATCGTTATTAACATACCCAGTCATTCTTCTGCAAAACATGGTAATATTAGTTTCAGGACAACTCGTTCCATTGTACTTCTCAAATTCTGGCATTTTAAACTTGTAGGGAAGTACTAAGCCTGGGACCAAACTCAAATCCTTAGCATCAATTCTGGGATACCTATCGACGCTTTCCATTACCTTGAAATTTTTCTCCAGCCATTTACATCGTTCCTCTAATTACTTTTGTGATTCTATCCTTGCCCTTTCTTCTTCCGTAACTTCATCCAAATCAAGCATGACTGGATTATTTGAGTTATTACCAGGGTTAAAGCCTGAACCAGCTTGAAAATTCATTGGTATCAAAACTCCAGCCTAAAACTGTTGAGGCCTGATTGTAACAGACGGTTTCTGTAGATTTATCTCAAGTTGTGCACACTTGTTGGAGTGAAACCAGGAAGATATTGAGGGTCTTTATTATTCTCCCCCACATTGTCCATAGGACCTTTCCTTTTATCCATCCTTCCTATCAGCAACTGGGACAATTGAGTCATCATGTTTCTTTGGGATTCTATCATTTGATCCTTCATCTCTTGCTGGATCTTAGCTAGCTGCTCTTGCATCTGTACCTACATTTGTTCTTGCATATCCTTTTGCATTTGCTCTAATTTTTCAAGTCTTTTGTCCATTGACTTGGTCTTTTTCCTTGTACCGTAGGGATGCGTATTTGGTGAGTTTTTGTTGGTTTCCAGATTACTGAAATAATTTTTAACTAATTAGGATCTTTTGATGGCCTTTAATGCATATGATGTAATGTAATGCACATGCATGAAATGAATACAAAGAAGGTGTCGATTCTGATTCAATTCTATTTAGGAAACTCTACTAGAAAACAAAATTCTTTACATAAAAACGAGTTACAAATAAGGCTTTGCCCTAATGCTCAAAGCTTTAATTTTTCTAAGCAATGAAGCTAGCTTCTGTCCTCGATCTGACTCCAACTCATATTTCACACTTAATATGCCTGCTTGTACCACCAAAGTCTACAAGTAATTAGCTACCTCCTGAATTTGCATTACAGCTTCTCCTATAATGTAATCCATGTTTCTAACTTGATTTTGAGAGTGATGAAGCTGTCCCTTCCATTGCTTTTCACTTACCTCCAAGAACTCAATCCTCATTTCACAGTTCTATAATGTCGCCTCTAGTTCTTCTATTTTCACCTTCATTTCTCCTATCTTACTTAAGCTTGCTCTCAACTCCATCATAGAGTTACGATTTTGGTACTGATAAAGAGACTTTTCAAGTTCTGCTACTCTAGCCCTTAATTCGCCCTGTTCATTTTTGTTTTTTAACAAACTTTTCTCGAAAGCCTCATTTCACGCTTGAACCTCCTGAAATTTCTTTTCCCATTGATCAGCTCTATTCTTTTCTTCTCAAATTTCTTGACGCCACTGCCCTGAAGTTTTCCCTAACACAACAGTCCTCATCGATAAATATAGCTTCTTATAATCTGTCTTCAAACTTTCTAGATCTTCCTCAGCCTTATTTTTTCTTTTCTTTAACTTCTCTGCCTCTAACTTCTGAACCTCCACATCTAGTCTTAAGTGCATCTTTTCCTCTTTCAACTGCTCAATCCTCTTCCCGAGCTCAGAACTCCTCTTTTCGAAGTCCTATTTTATGATTTCCAACTCTGACAGGGCAACTTGCAAATGTTCCTCCATTGATCGAGTGCGTTCTAAACTTGGCCCAGGAATATTATCATTAACCCTTTTACTAAACCATCTATTGTATTCAGGTGTCGTCATAGAACCAACAGCCAACCTCTTCATTCAGCGAGTTTGCTTCCTAGCATCAGAAATCTCTTGAACCTTCTTCTTATAGTTGTCCACTTTATATGAGAATTCACATTGAGCAAGCCTATAAGTCGTCGGTATAAAATACCTCGACTTATAGTGCCTTAATACAAGCAAATGAGTATATCCAATGGCTTCCCAAATCCTAGGCAAGGGTACCCAATCAAAGTTCCCACACCGATAAAGGATCTCATCAGGTACCATCAAAAAGGCTCTCCATTCAATATCCTCCTCTTTGAGATTTTGAAGAATTACCATCCATTTCTCCTCTGAAATATCTTCTCTCCTTTACCATCCATCAAAAAGGTTCTTTCTTTAATAGGGAGTAACTTTTAGAGAAGACCCAGTAAGAGACCTTGTCCACCTTTCAAAAATATCCATAAAACCACATCAATAATAACTGCGCACATCCAATAAATCTACCTTCGCCTATCCTTTGACACATGCTCAAGGATCTGAACGTCTCGCTAGAATTATGGGCACAGGTGTGATTCCTTTATCAAGACGCTCGAATAAATCAATGATTGCTTCATCTATATGCCTTAAAGCCTTAGAAAAAATTACCAAACCATAAATGCTTAAGGCAAAGATGTCGACTTTCTTCTTTACATCTGGATGCTAAATCAAGTCTCTCAGATTCACCCAAGGAATACATTTACCATTCCCCTTTTGCTGAATTCGAGCAGTGACCCAAGGCTTATTCATCCCGGTAATATTCATTAACTTCTTCGTAAAACTTGGGACATTAACAGCCTTAGAATAAGCTTTGCTGACTTGAACTTTTAAATATCGCAACAAAGTAGTATATTCCTCCAAGGTGGGCACCAAGTCTACTTCCCCAAAAGTGAAACATCTATAGGCAGGGTTCCAAAATTGAGCCATAGCTCGGAACAAATGCTTGTCTACCTTGATATCGAGCAAGTAAGGTATATCCCCATAATTTTGATAGAACAACTGCTTAGTTCCCTCATCCCAATAGGCTCATATATCTCTTAATTCCTGCAACTCATTTTGTGTCACACTGATGCGGATGAAGTTCCATAACTCCGATGTATATCCTTTTGCTAGGCTATCCCCTTTCTCTAATTGTAACTTCTCTGACCATGTACAAACGGCCGCATTATCCTCGACTTTATCAAGAAATCCATTGTCCATGTTAAGTCTTCTAACTTAGTAATTGAACACGAATCGAAACCTCTTTAAATATGTAATGTTATGCAAAACACAATCAAAACAAAACACAACAAGTCAGTATCAGATATGGGGGATAAAATGCAAGCAAAACAAAGATAATCAAAACACCTATCTGGGTAACCGCTAAGGTTTAACATAGCTCTACCTAAGGATGGCTCTTAGGGTTCACTATATTTGGTTCGGTTCTAAAGAAAAGGTACCTGAACTAGCAGATTCCTCAATCCTCACCCATTATAGGCTCATATGGATCGAGTTCAGTTCAGGGGAATACATTTCCCTATGACCATGCGGAGATGAAAATCTCACGAAATCATAGGTACGGATGTATCTCGGAAGTAATCCACTAGCCCATGCAGAGGTGAAAACCTCACGAAGGCGTAGTTTCTCACTCCCACTTAAAGGGTGTAACCACAACGGTCATGCAATGCAATACAATATTATTCTACAAGACTTAAACCACCACAATCATACAAATAAATGCAACAAAGAATCATGATTTTCAAATCAAATTTTCAATTTTCGACAAAAGGACAGAAAATAATCAATTTCATGGCTTGATTCTCTTATTATCTCCAGTGGAGTCGCCAAGCTATCGAAACTAATTTTTATATTTTGGAAAAAACAAGGATCGACCTTTAAACGAAGTGTGGAGTCGCCACCAATCCTTTTTGTTTAGGTGTGATTGGATCACCTAATAAAATATTTTATTCTATTTAAATCAATTTTGGCCTACAAAATATGAGAAAATGGGTTCGGGAGCCAGTTACGTGCGAGGAAGGATTAGCATCCTCGCTACGCCCAAAATTGGTGCCAAATTGATTAAATAATGTCCTTATATCTAAGATTTAAAAAAAATGTTTTGAAATACAATTTCTTTTAAAACATTTGAATGGCTCAAATTAGACGTCAAAATTCTCTTGTTTTGTAGGAATACAGTATCACATCCAGCACGTTAAGACACGATCCTTTAAACCCTCGAAACCACTATCAATTCTTGACTTCCAAAATCTCATACATTTGAAAATTACAAAAAGAATATTTGATTTATTGGTCCAACGAAAAATCGAAATCCAATAAGTTAGGGCACGATTTCTAGGATTTACAAACATAGAACATTGCCTTGTTTTGAAGTTTTGAAAACGTAGACGAAATTTTAAAAGGATATTTGATTATTTGGACAAACAGAAAATCGAAACCCAGCACGTTAGGGCACGATTTCCCGAATTTTCAAACAGTAAACATCGCCTTTCTTTTAAATTTTAGAAAACGTGGACGAAATTTTAAAGGGATATTTGATTATTTGGACAAACGGAAGATCGAAACCCAGCACGTTGGGCACGACTTCCCGAATTTCCAAGCATCAAACATCACCTTTGTTTTATAAAATCGGCTCAAAATACATTAATTTGACTTGAAATAAAATGGAATAGTTAATTTTAGATTAATAAGTTGAATATTACAATGCGACAATTGCGAATGAAATGCGAAATTATAGACATGGGACAATATACATGGATAGCGAACTCTATTAATGAATGACAAAAAAATAAAAAAAAAACAAATTAACATGTACAAAGTAACAATAAGCTCACATCTAAACATTAAAAATCAAAATAATGAAACTAAAAATATAACTAAAGAAACAAACCAAAAGAAAAAACTATAACAAGCTTTCAAACATAGATAAATAAAATTAAGATAGTGACACCAAATACTAATTGAAAATATGAACTAATAATATATGAAACAATATGAAAACCAAAACACACACATAATATTCAAAACAATATGGAAACTAGGATATGGTATAAAACAATTTAAAAACACATAAGAAATTACGAATGAATAACATATGCTAGAATTTGAAATAATTTACATGTATAAAATAATAAAAAAAACAATAATATATGAATGATTATTCAAATAGCCATTATGAAAGAAGAAGTCTTGAGTAAATAATGTACAAAATATTTTTAAAAACAAAATATCTATTTAAAGTTGATGGTATACATATAATGGAAAAAAATAATTTAAATAATATATAAAAAGATAATAATGTATGAAAGGGTTTTAAATAATGAAAATATATAATAAAATATTTTTTAAGGCATGAAATATATACATAATAGATTTGAAAAGTAATATATGCCTAAATAGATTTTTTTAAAAAAAAAATACATAAAACCGCATGGAGTTGATAATTTAGATAGAATAAAACTAATTTTGACATAAACTATATATATATAATATAAAGGCAATTTAAAGTAAATATTATGCTAAATTTTAAAACAGTATAATATAAAAGAGAATTTTAAAACAATAATTTTAGAATTTAAACAAATAAAAAAATAAACAAAGTAAAATTATTAAAGTAATTCCAAGTGTATATTTAAATAAATTTTTTTAAATATGAATACTAAATGAATTTCAAAAAATGAATTATACATATTGAAATAAAAAGAAAACTTAATTGAAATAAAATTAAACTAACAGACATAATTGATAAATAAAATAAATCAATGAAACTGACATAATGACCAAAATGCAATGCGCGTGACTGCACAAGGGCTAAAAGTGCAAATGTTCCCAACCCCAAAAAACAGCACACAGGCACGGATTGAATTGGAATAGCGCGCAAACTTCAGAGAAAAAATGAAAGAAATGGGATAGGATTAAATTAAAGGTGGCGCAAATAGGAGGGACTGGTCGCGTAAATTTCCCATTTAAGATGAAAATGTGCATATCCAGCTTACAAATCGGGTCAATGCGAAGGTTTCCCCCCACTTAATTGCGCCGCTTTAAAAATTAATATAACCTTAATATATATTTTTTAAAAGCTTACAAAATTCCCTTTTCTAAATAAAAACCCCCAAAATTAATAACCCGTTCAATTAGGGTTCCAATCAATAAACTTGTAGCAGCCGAACCACCACTATATCAGGTGGCCGACAGCGCGCAGATAATGGCCTGAACTTGCCAGCAACGGAGAACTTTGACTATACCCATGGAGGTTTGGTAAGTCTCATTCTTTCCTTTATTCTTTATAAAAAACTTTAAATCCTATGTTATTTTTCAAAAAAAAAACGAAGCGAGATTCTAAGAATAAAAAACTAGGTAGGATGACTGATCGGCATCACGTGGAATGTCAGGATCGAGAGGCTCTAGGTCAGTCTTGCAAACTGGTGACGAGAGATGAAAGTGCTGGCAAAACTACAATAAATACGCCTCCATACAGTCCTACCGATGTTGTATGTGATCGATTTACTCTTCTTGCTATTGTTGAGCGAGACAATATGGGTAGTACTAGAATGACTAGTTTGGAAAAGTGGGTCGAGGTGGGTTTGCATATCTAGGTGGGTCATCACTCGGCAGCTCATCCTGCTCATTCTGCGGATTTGGACGAAGAAATGTGAATCAGTTTGGACCAGGTCCGAGCTGACGATGAATCATCCACATATGGTTCATAATAGTCAATCTGAAAGGCCATTTGTCTGACGAGACTCAAGAAAGAGGACTGCTCTAGATTCTCTAAAAGTCCAAAATATCTCGCCAAGAGAATCACATTGGGACCCATACAGATTGGTCTCTTCCTGTGCCAATCCAACTAGTGGTGACAATAGTGAGCCATAAAATACACCACATTAATTGGATGGCGCTCCTCCATGCTCCATAAAAAGTAGGCATCCAAAGTACTCACGACACCCGTGCTTTCTTTCCACCCCATCACTGTGTGTGCTAATATGGCATGGATATATCCTAAGGAAGGGGATAAGCATGTTTCCTTTGATTGACTCGAGTTATATTATGAATCAATTTCAACAATGTTGGACCAACAGAGTGAAGTCGTCGATGGATGTGCCTGGAACCTGTCAAAAACTCGAGGGTACTCATAAACTTCTTAGAATATAATCCGAGTGCAACTCCAAAACCCAAGGCGCTCAAGTAACGCGTCATAACCCTAGTCAAAATGAAGTAGTGCGAGGCTCATCCCATCATTATAGTTAGCTATAAAAAGAAAGAAGAATAGAACTCCAATGGTAGGAGTTCTGCGTAGGTGGGCTTCACGATGGTAAAGAACTAGTCCCATGGTATTGTGCGATCAAAATACGGACCCAGGTAGATAAATCGATTCAAGCAAAAGATGATGGAACTGGAAGAAGAAAAAGGGAAAAAGAAACGAGTGAATTTTAGACTGTGTGGAAAAAATTGAAATGGAGATAAAGAGTAGAACTCGAAAGGACAAAATTGAAACGGAGATGAAAGATATGGCATTTTATTCCTAATTCTTTATTGAAGGATGCTCAAATTTTAATTTTGATTTGGTTCCATTGTTGTTTTGTTTAAGATATCTTTAGATTTGTATGATTTGAAATCTATATTACTTTGGCATTGATGTGTGATTTGTTTGAGTTAGTAATTTTTTAAAATTTTCAAATTTTTTTTATTTATTTGATTTGAATTATGACAATTAATATTTATTTGAATACTTTTTTATTTAAAGTATTTTCTATTATTTGTTTACATAATTGTTTTATCATATATAATAATGAAACATTTGAAAGTCACGAATTTATTATTATGCTAGATGATTTTTTATTGCACTTGTTTATTTTACATCTATTCATTTGACAAGTATAAATATATGAAGTTTTTAATACAACATCATAATATGACAAAAAATGTGATAAAAATTTAGATATATAAATAACAAAGCCATGATAATTAAACAAAAAAATAACATAAGCAAACTTTGAGAAAAAAACAAAGGAATGAGAGAAATAAAATAAAAGGAAAAAGGAAGTAAGTCATTGTCATAATAAAGAAAAAAATTTGGGTCAATTTTAAAAAAAAAAGCTAAAGAAAGAAAAAGGCTAATGCGTACGTTAAAACTCGTGACCATTAAGTCATATCACTGGCAGGCATTACTTGTCGAAAAGTTGGCAGCACCAGCCACCTGACGATAAAGTGACCAGACGGTCATGTGTTCTGGCGCACACGTCAACCTTTTTTTTTCCTTCCTTCCCACCTTTTTTATTCTTTTCTTCTTTCTTTCTTTTCTTCCCCTTGCACCGATTCCCCTATAAATTGCCCCCCCCCCCATTTTTTACTTGGTCCCACACCTAGGATACAAGCAATCCAAAAATTAGAGGTGGAAAAACATTGAAGAGTTTTTTTTTTTGGCAAATATATGAAAATTAGAGTCTGTTGTGTTGGTTTTTTGATTTTATCTAAAGTTAATAGATTTAAGGTATGTTAATTTTGCTATTGTAATTTGCGTATGTTATATTAAAGTAATTATTATAATATAATGTTTAATTGTAATTTGTGTATGTTAATTTTTTTATCGTATTTAAGTGTTAATTAATTTTTTAAAAAAGTTATGCAAATATCAATATGAGTTATCTACTCCGAGTTGTCGGTCACACTGCTTTGATGATAAATGAGACAGTAAAATATTATCATATTTGTTATTGAAAAGAGTTGAAGTATAATTTTCCTCAGCTAATTTAACAAAACCAGTTATATGATATGGATAGGATGAGAATCGGGTGTTGATGTCGCGATACCATTTTTTGAGGTATCGTCCGGAAGAATAAATTATGTTGTACTTGAAGATCGCAAGATTTGGATCAGGGGCATTGGTCCGAATGTTCAACTTGAAGACGAACTTAACATTTGCCTTGGTTGAGCGGTGGTGCCCGAAGACCCACACTTTTCATCTACCGTGTAGGGAGTGCACCATCACCTTGGAAGACATCTCAATGCAACTTGGGCTCCCAACTGACGGTGACATGGTCATAGGTCAAAGTAAAGTGGTCGAACCTTCGGCCCTATGCTACCAATTGTTTGGGCACTCCCCTGGTGATGGAAAAGCCAAATTCACCAGTTTGAAATTTTCTGAGTTAAATGAAAATTTCTAACACTTATCAAGCAATGCCACTGAGTTCAAGATGATATGCGTTGCTCGAGCATATATATTGTAGCTGGTAGGGGACACTTATGTCGAACACAAATAATAATAAGATTCACATTATGTACTTGCCTCTATTTGCCAATTTATACGAGGCTCGTTTTTACAATTGGAGCTCAATAGCATTGGTGACATTGTACTGAGAGCTTTGTCAGGCAACAAGGCATGAAACACAATATATTTCTGATTGTTTGATACTACTACAATCCTAGGCTCTGTATAGGATGTCATTTCTAGCATCAGTAGGTCACCAACCACATATGTGGCCACTTGTAAATAGGTAAAAAAATTTGTAAACTTGAACCACAAATATTTGTTATTTCTTTTGGAATATGTGCTAACAAGTTTGCTTCTTTTTCAGATGGGTAATGTCTCTGAGTATTGGACAGTCTAAGACACTTGATGTCTACCGCTAGATGATAGAGGCGTACGCCAGCAACAAAGTAATATATATTTTTAGTTAAGTTATACTTATTTAATTTAATTAATTTGATCATGTTATTTGACTTGTGTAACTAGCATCATGTTAAATATTGTGCAGTTTGTGTGGATGTTATATTCCGCACCGGATGTTGTGGTTGTCATTCCATCATAGGTTTAGGAACATACAAATGTGTACCGTATCAATGGGTCAATATTAAACCTCTCAACGGTGAAGTGGTACAATGTCAATCGAGTTCTACGACAAATTTGGTGCAGACAATATGTTTTGGACGTTCCATAATGATTCGATGATGTCCATGGGATCAACAAAAGGGGAAAATAAGGAAAGAATTGGGTCGTGGAACATCAAAAATATATAGCATTGTGGAACGCCCAGTTTGAGAGGCGATCTCAGTTTCAATCTTGCTTTTTTGAATTCATGCCCTCGATTGAGTACCAACATTGGTACATGTAGTATAAGGAGCTTATTTATATGGCAGGTTGTTCATGGTAGTACCAGAACACAAGCACCGACAAGGGCCTCAACAATCAAGATCGAGTGAACCATGGCATTGCAGAGGTCAATCATCTCATGCTTCCCAACCTATGGTCGATTCCGAGCCAGAGCCCCAACCTCAAAACCCATACATTTCATCAACGGCTACTTCTTCTCACCAAAAGTTGTGGGTTAACACTTTTGTTCTGGGGTCCGAGACCTACGCATATCATACTGAGATGCTCAGTTGCAATTCTAATTATTAGCAACCGCAATCATCAATGATGGTTGATTTGTTTAGCTCAGCACCTCCGTATTTGCAATAATCCACCACACCTAAGCAAAGCTTCGATCTAGCATACGATTATTCAAGTGTGTAGAATACACCTCAGGGGTCGTACATGAATGATGATAATTCCAGGTCATGGGAGGAGGAAATGGACTGCAACAAATAACCCCACCGCCGATGAAGGGCATCGCAACGTTTCACCCCCGGGACGATATAACTCCTTGTTCTTGCCATTTGATAGTTGTAAATTTGATAAGTTATACCATATTTGTAATTTTGAAATTATATATTTTTGTAAATTTGATAAGTCATATCATATTGTAATTATGAAATTGTATATATTTGTTGAAGAAATTTAGACTTTCACGCTCGTACAACTTTTTGCTTATTAAAATTAAAAAAATCGATTTGAATAAATATAATATTTTAAACTTGTTTATTGTTTTTTTTTACTTATTTAAATGTTTGAAACATTTTTGGGCTTTTTAAATGTAACATGATTTTTTTTCTTTCATTTTTAAAAAAATTCATATAAAAAATAATAATGGAAAAAATTCATATAAAAATAATAAATTAACCGCAAAGAATGAAAAAAAATAAAATATTGGTAGTACAATAGAATATTGGGTAGATAATTTTAGCTTCCCCCCGACCGTGAAAATTGACCAACATGGTAGTTACGATGTAGGCAATTGTTTTGGCTGTGGCCAACGGTTCTGCACAGCTCGAAATGTTTTGGTTCAATCGTCTCCTTAACGTCCATGTCATCACGAATCCTAGTGATTTGTAGTCAACCTTTAGATACCCTACTTAATCATTGGTCTAACAGCAACTCAGATGCAGGCGAAAGTACTTCCCAAGTTGAGACATTCCGTAGTACAGGAAACTTGTTCCCCAAAAAACTCAATGTGCATTCCAGCGTGTACACCTTGTCGATATATTATTCACCATTTAGATTAGCAGATGCATGCTGCATGGACATGCGCACACAGATAACGAAGGTTCTGGAACCTCCCGCACTTGCACCGCCTATTTTGAAGATCAATTTTGTAAGTCTTAATCAGGACCCCCGCGCGACGACTGATGTACTTTTGCACTTAGAAATTTTTCATGTTCCAGGAATATAGTTCTGCATTCATTGACCTCGCCCACCGAGTGTTGACTTCCATAGCCTTCCTAACCGCCTACATGTATATGAGTCCCGCCTCCATCTAATTCACTTGTCTTAGCCTCATTCTTGGCATCAAAGTTGGCAACCTGTAAAACATAGCTAAGAAAAAAAACTAAAATTGGCTAATAACATGTATGCTTCACGACGAATTTAACCACCTTTACGAGGTTGGTCATCATATGACTATATCAATACTCTTCATCATAACTTTGAGCCCATTTCTACGGCTCCATACTACCCAACCACAACGATAAAGGATTTGGTACCCCCACCATATCAGTCTCCAGCCTCGCCAGCTTATGCCTGAATATCTTGCATATGTATTCCTATATGACATGTTACCATTCATTTTAGCAAAGTGATTCAAAATATTAAAAATAAAATAACAACAGGATTTTTTACCCATGTTCAAGAGTTGTTTGCGCTAGCCTTTATTCTTGTACTTCTGATGGAAGTTGACGGCAATATGGAGGAGATAGTAGACAGACCTTCACAGAACCTCAGAACGCCTAATCGCAGCAACTAGTCCCTTCAGTCTATCAAATATAATGCAAATGTTGTCTTAGCTAACAATATGCTTCTACAAGTTCGTTACCAAAAATTCCCACAATTCAAAGTTCTCTAACTCCACGATGGCAAAGGCTATCAATAGTACGTTCCATTTACCATCTTATGCAACCGCAATCAGGAGTATCTGCGTGTATTCTCATATAACTAGGCCTCATCAACCTACACGAGTGACTTGCAGTTGGGAAAGGCCCAAGCACATGGATCAAATGTCTAAAAAATATGGTGAAAATTTCTTCTCCCCTGTTGTAGTTGGTGGTCTGACCCGTAACACGACAATGTTTGCAAGTCGATAATAGTCCTTGGCATGTACTCCTACATCGCAGATATCCACCCTTGAAGTTTCTTGCATGACACATCCCAATCACCGTACAACTACTCCATAGCCATCTATTTGGCCCATCATGTCTTCTTGTACGACACTATATACTAGAACCAAGCTTGCATGTCAGTAATCAAGAATGATACAAGAATTGTAGGCATATCTTTCACCAGCGACATATTGCAATTGTATATTGTTTTCGCATCCATTTTGCAATGGTCTTGCATCATACATCCAGAAGTGCATGTATTAGGCCCTTCCGATTTTTGGATTGTCCACTATTGAGTCCTCTGTATAAATGCAACCCGAACTCGCCAGTTGCACCCATCGTCAGCCTTCCAACATTCCCCAACATATAATGCCAGTGTAGACTGCATGACTCTGTAGTCCACCAACATCTTCATGTTTGTACCACTTGATGGAAAATACGCAATTTGTCTTGTTCTCGAACTGCTTCCTTACAAACAACTCTTCCAACTTCGAATTTACCGCCAAATGTTGAGCAAGTATTATATCGGCATACTCGGGGAAATTAGTTGCATGCGTTGCATCTGTAACTACACTTAACTTACAGGCCCCAAGGTTATTCCGTATAACACGCCACGATTCGAGTTCCTAACTGAAGAGAGGTGTACATATGCTCTCTCATCGCCTTTATCGTCAACCACATCCACACCAGGGTCACTATATTCTTTAAAATCTTTTGGGACCACATCCACGTCAAGGTCACTATATTCTTCAATATCGTATTAGAATCCTCATCATTATCGGATCTTTCATCAACATCTGCAGTGGTGCACACCACCTCCGAATGTATCTCCAAATGAGGATTGGAGATAGGGTTGTTATACGAACTCCCACCATAGTTTAAATTTTCGAGTTGTTGCGATATCCCTCCATATCCTGATTGATCTGTCCATCCGATATTAATATCAAATTCAAACCCATGATGTTGACTTATTGGTGTGACATTTTCAACTGGCTCTTCATTGACTAACTAAGAGAACAACTCAATTGATTAGGGGTTCTCGTTCCCAACCGAGCACCATATTGCGATCATAGTGCCCAAGTCATCATCATTTACTAGTTTCATCTCCGTACATTTCCACAACTTTGCGGAAATTGAAAACTTGTAGAATAATCTTGACATCATCCTTCCATAATGGAGAGCTATTTTTGCACTAATCTTTCTTCTCATTTCTTCTAGGTTCACACTTTTATTGAATCTCATCCTACTCTCTGTCAACCTTGAAATATACAACCAATGTCACATCCTATAATTGCTCCGTCAAAAATAGCGTATACCAAAAATATTGGGTTTTTATCTTCAAAACAATTTTTGTTTCCTCTTCTACTAAACACAAAACTTTCTCTTTCTCTTTCTTTTTCTTTTTCTTTTTCTTTTTCTTTTTCCTTTTTCCTTTTTCCTTTTTCCTTTTCCCTTTTTCTTTTTCTTTTCTAGTTTAAGAGTTACAACAATGTTCAACAAAAAAACAGTACATGTAGGGGCTAGTGATGCCAAAGAGCCTGTTGGCACCAAAAAATTCATTTTTTTGTTGACAAAAAAAGCCCTATGCCACTAATGAGAATGAAAACACAAAAAAAAACCATGATAGAAAAAACCAATGTGCCGCCAATATCAAGGCCAACAAAAAAAAATTTGAATTTTTTTCACCGGTGTGTCAATGGCAACATCAAGACCAAAAAAGAGACTGATGTCATAAATGCCAACGACAACACCAAATTACTTTTTGACATGCTTTTTTTTAAAAAAAAATGCTAGTGTCGCCAATGAAAATGGCAGGACCTATTAAATTTTTTTTTTCATTTTTCCCTCAGAATACAGTGGTTTTAGGATAACAATATGTGTATATATGCTGGTGGCGACACCTAGGAAATTATTTTTTAAAAAACCAGCTGATAATTGAGTAATTATTAAGGGTGGTGCCGCTAATGGCAATATCGACATCAAGATTCACTATAGTAAATAGGTTATTGACATACATGATTTTAAAAGTGGATATTTTTGTAATTAATAAAAAAATTTGAATCAATTAAAAAAAAGCCCTAAAGAACATTAACTTCAATTCTTTTTTCCAAAGTAGGGGAAAGTACAAGAACATTAACTTCTTCTTTTTTTCTTTTTCCTTCCCAAAGCCAAAGTCCCTACTTTTTTTTAAGAACATTAACTTCTCTTTTTTTTCCAAATATAAAAAAAAATTCGAAATTTACATCGTTGCCAATGATCAAACCCAGTTGCCTGCATGTTAAGCTGGAATACTCATCACTATCCTATTTGCTTTGATATTAAGCCATAATAATTTTTTTTATTGATAATAAAACTATGAATCTCCATAGGCAGGTGGAACACGGACATGAGATGCTAAGTTTTAATCATTTCATAATTATGGTGATTATAAATTCAATGCATGCTATTGTGGTTGGTATCAACGACAAAGAGAGCTGAATTCACAAAATTTTCGGTGGCTCTAATTTCTCTAGATATAACATTCATTTTACTCCTTACCATTACTGGTCTGTTCATGACGAAATTTGCAAACCAAAACTCTTATTAAGAGTTTAAAATTTATTCATATAATCACTTTTTAAGTGATGACATTTAATAGGTTTAAGATTTAACTTTTATTAATTTTTTGTAGACACTCAATTTTGCCCGGGCCCAGAAATAAGTCCAAAAAAATAATAATAAACCCCCAAAAAAAAGTCCAAGTTCAGTCCAGAATTACAAATATAATTTGGCCCGATTAGAATGGCCCATTACTTGAAAAGATTTAAGGTCCATCTACAAGTTTGACTCATATGGAAATATAATCTTCAATGATATGCAATCTTAGATGTGATATGCAATCTTAGATATGATACAATCTTAGATATGATTGCAATCTTAGATATGATACAATCTTAGATATGATTGCAATCTTAGATATGATATACAATCTTAGAAGATATGATTTCGTAATCTTGGAGATTTAATTTGTAGATATCCTTTAATCTTAACCGTTGATGTAATTGACCTGTACCGTTGGATTTGGGGAGGCTCAACTATAAATAGAGGCCTCTCCCCTCATTGTAAAACGACTTGACTACACTTGAGTTTTGGGAAGCAATAAGAATTCCTGAGAGCATTCACTCAAATTTGTCTCCCTCTTGCGTTCTTATTTTCTACGGTTTGTTCTTATTTATTCTTTGTTCATCTTCGTTTTCAACTTTTTATTTAGTCCCTATCTCCTTGATTTTTTAATTCTCTTTTATATTTTATTTTTAATAATTTTAGTATTATATCAAATTATTTTTTATTAAATTCTATATTATTCATTGTTTTAAAAAATATATTTTATTTAATTGAAAAAGTTTTTTTCTTAAATAAGGCAATGCTTGGTGTTTAGAAATTTGGAAAATAGTGCCCTAACATGCTGGGTTGCGATTTTTTCGTTTGACTAAATAACCAAATATCCTTTTTAATAAATTTTCAAAATCATGAGATAATTTTAGTTACGAGGATTTAAAACATCGTGTCCTAACATGCTGGATGTGATGTTTGTATACTTTCAGAACAAAGGAATCTCAAGTTTCAACTTTAAATTGTTCAAGTTTTAAAATCTTTTCAAATTTTCTGACATTAAGAAAAAAAAATTATTCAATTTGGTACCAATTTTGGGCGTTATGAGGGTGCTAATCCTTCCTCGTACGTAACCGACTCCCGAACCTATTTTTCTCATAATTTCATAGACCAAAATTAATGTTTTAAAACAAAACATTTTATAAGGTGATCCAATCACACCTAAAAAGATTGGTGGCGACTCCCGTTTTCATTTTTGAAAAAGTCGATCCCCATTTTTCAAACACCCCTTTAAAAAATAGGTTTCGACAGCTTGGCGACTCCGCTGGGGAAATATAAGAGAGTCAAGCCGAAAATTGATTATTTTCTGTCTTAATGTCGAAAATTTGGAAAATTTTTAAAATATGTCATTTTTACATGTGTTAGTTGCATATGTTTGTTATTGTTTACGCACACATTGCATTTGCATGACCGTTGTGGTCACATCCTTAAGTGGGAGTGAGAAGCTATGCTTTCGTGAGGTTTTCACCTCTGCATGGGCTAGTGAATTGTTTCCGAGATACATCCGTACCTATGTCTTCGCGAGATTTTCATCTCCGCATGGCCATAGGGAAATGTGTCCCCCTGAACCGACCTTGGTCCATATGAGCCTATAATTGGTGAGGATCGAGGAATCTGCTGGTTCAGATACCCTTGCTTTAGAACCAAACTACATATAGTGAACTTTAAGTGCTTGCCCCAGGTAGTATGATGATGACCTTTAGTGCCTACCTTTATAAGTTCTTATTTATTATATTTTTTTATATATGTGACACTGACTTGTTTTTCTTATTTTGCTATCATTGTATGCCATTTATCATTAAAAGGTGCCAATTCAAGGTTCGATTTCTGAGTTAGAAAGTTTTCTAATGGGGAACGAATATCTTAATAAAGTGGTGGACAACTCTTTCGTTTGTGCTTGGTCAGAGAAAACCCAGATAGAAATAGGAAATAGTGTCACCGAAGGATACACATCAGAATTATGGGATTACACTCTCATCAGTGTGATGCAAAATAACCTCCAAGAGTTAAAAGAAATATTGGATTAATGGAGTAACGAAGCCAAGCAGTTGTTCTACAACAGTTATGGGGAATTGCAGTATTTGCTTGACATGAAGATAGATGAACAATTCAAGGTGAGCGTGGGGAGTACTGAGGGACACTTCTACCATTACAGATGAAGATAGTCACCTTGTAGATGGTAGGGGTATAAGACATACAAAATTGAATTGGATGGAAAGAATTTTGCTTATGATGGTAGAAAGGCTCACTTACTATAGGACCATTACCAAACAACAAGTTGGAATTTACTGTGGTACTTTAGGATGTTGTACCTATCAGAAATAATAGAAATGCAAGACCTAATGGCCGGGACAACCCAAATAAGCATGAAAGAAAGAGATTAAAGAAGATCGTATCGTTTAAAGACCTTTAAAATGGAGATTAGCTATGCTGCGAAGATACCCATGCAAGCAATTCGAAATGTTCTGTGGAGGCAGAAATTTAAAGACTCTCAAGAAGCACTGAGGATGTTTGATATCATTTTAAGGCAGTATGTTGCGAAGGTGGAACACCTACTTGTTCGCTAATCTTTCTTTCAAAGTAATCAGAGCAACTTCACAGACATTGGAGGAGGTGTCTTTGGCTGTAGAGCTTACTTCATAAGTGAAGCCGTAATTCAAATTCAAGAGATAGCTGATCATTTATAGATACTGGTAGAAAGGGCAAGCACGTTGAGAACCAATATGAGCTACAGTTCAGATAGAGGTCGAGAGTTAGCTTTGTTATTAGATAGGGTTAAGACTCTGGGCCTACGAGCGAAAGCGTATTTGTAATCCGTTTTATGAAAAGATTTTTGTTCCTTAAATAACGTTTTCTAAAATGAAACTGAATCGAGATCGATACCTTTTTGCATTCATGCATTTGCATTACATTACATCAAAGAAAAGAATGTGTTGATTCGAAATTTGATTCCTAAATAGAATAGTTTTTCATAAGGAAACAAATTTCTTGATAAAGTAGATTATAGTGCGGTCATCTGAATATAGTCCAAGTAAACACGACGAGAGAAAGCTGGTAGTCCACGGAGGAATACATGATGGTAGTCCACGGAGGAATACATGATGTGATTGCCAGAGATTCAAGCCAACAAAGGTTATCCAAGAGCATGACGAGAGAAAGCCGAAAGTCCACGAAGGAATACATGACTTGATTTAATTGCCAAAGAAGATTATCCAAGAGTCGGCACTTTTTGATGAGTATCATAGAGATAAGCGAGCAAGAGATCGAGGCTCAGATTAAGCAGCAAGGAGCTAGCAAAGGCATCTTTTGGAGAATTTACAGGATTAGACCATGAAGAAAAGATCAGCGTTTACTTGGACTATGAAGGGCAAGATCGCATATGTAATCTATTTTCATATAAAGAAATCTGTTTTCTAGAAAAATTATTCTAATGGAATTGAATTCAAGATCAACATCTCCTTTTCTTTTGCATTCATGCATTTGCATTGCATCACATCAAATGCATTTAAATCCATAAAAAGACCCTAATTAGTTAAAGTTATTAAAAAGAGAGAGAGAAGAGGGTCACGGCTGAGTGAAAAAGAAGTTGAATGGGAATTAACGACGTTCCCTTACATATCCTCGACTTTAATGTCAGGAGGGATAGCTTACCCGGAGAAGGGGGTGTTTGGAAATGAAAATCATCCCATCAATGTCATACATGAGGAAGGGACTGAACAAAGAAACCTTGAGGGCATTCGCCCTTACGAACCGGGAATTTCTTTAAACAATTGGACTGCAGAAGAACTTCCTGTAATCTTTGGGAATTTTACGGAGTAATATTCAGAACATTCTTGTTGCTCTAAAGCCTAGGAGTAATGAGATTTCTTTTGAGAAGTGGGCTCATGTTCAGACATTTTTATTCTCAATAAAACATACTTTTATTTATCCGAGTAAATATTCTTTCATTCTGATTTTTTTGACCTTTGACATTCTTTATAAATTTTCATTTCATGTAAATAGTCATTTTTGAATTCATTTATTCCTTGTATATTCTTTTGTGTGCCTATCATAGATCCCTAGATATCAATGACACGAGCAACGATACTACAGATTCAGAGTTCCTTTTGAGTGCGATATGTGTTTAGAGGAATCTCAGTACTTTGAAGGTGACAGAAATTGTGACTTGTTTTTGTTGAAAATGGTTTTTACCCCATGAAGTGGTGGTAGGAAATATAGCCTTAGAGGAAGGAAAAATTGTGAAATTGGAATTAGCTGAGGAGACAAGACAAGACAAGACCTTGTTGAGACTATTATGGGAATTCAAAAATGTGGTCTAAAAATGCATGCAGGAGGATTTGCAATTGCCAGAATAAACATGAGGTTTTGGGGCACGTTGGTCCACCATGAAAAGGGATCGCATCAGTTGTACAATGAATGCCAAATTTAAAGGAGTCAAGACTTATGGGGCATGTATGTTATGGGCCCGAGCTCGTCAAAAGTTTCAAGCTGACAATGACTCATCTTTGTGGACGTCAACTACTCCATTAAGAGGGGGAGATAGCTTCATATGCCAATATTACCAAGTCAAAAGTCATCCATTTCAAAAAAAAAAAGAAAAAAAAAAGAGAGATTATATATAACTGCACAATGCCAAAAGTTTGCAGTCTGTTCAAAGATAATGCGCCATACCACAGTACAACAAAGGTTGCCAAAAGAAAAGAAAAAGAAGAAAAAATCAAATTACAGAAGATGACCGAGACTGGTAAAATTGGCATAAGAAACTACCGCCTACTCTCTATGCTTACGCTGGGGCAAACACCTTCAATTCCAGTTGTTTCAAAGGTTCCAACCATCATCCTTGGAATTGGTGCATTGTTTGGCTTTCCTGAGTAGTCTGATGTGCCGTCAATAGCTGCGATGGTTAGCTCCAAGCGGTGGCCATTGATTTCCAGCTATGGAGCATCAGGCCGTACACAGTCTCTGAAGCTTAAAATGATAGATTCTTTCTTCAAAACCAGTTTCTGACAAAGTGGATGACAGTATCATGAAGGAAGCTCTCTTAGACTTCTATACAAGTTCAGGGAAGAGGAAACCTGATCAAATCATTATTTTCAAGGATGGGGTTAGCGAGTCTCAATTCAATCAAGTTTTGATCAAGTTATTGAGGCTTCCAAGTTCCTTGACGAGAAGTGGAACCCTAAAGATTATGGTTATTGTTGTACGAAAAACCATCATACCAAGTTTTTTCATCAGGGATCTCTTGACAATGTGCTACATGGTACTGTCATTGACAACAAAGTATGCCATCCAAAGAACAATGATTTTTACCTTGGTACCCATGCTGGAATGATTGGAATCACGAGGCAGACCCACTATCATGTTCTCTTAGACCAGGTTGGGTTTTCGGCTGATGATCTGCAAGAGTTTATTCATTCTCTATCCTATATGTATCAAAGGAGCACCACAGCCATATTTTTTATGGCTCCTATTTGCTACGCTCATTTGGCAGCTTCACAGTTGGGGGCAATTTATGAAGATTAGGGATGCTTCAGAAACATCATCGAGTCATGGTGGGATGTATGCTTCGGGAGTAATCTCTGTACCTCAACTTTCCTGGTTGAAGGATAAAGTTAGCAACTTCATTCTTGTCTGCTGAGAATCATTGAACCATCTTTTTGTAGGGTTTGATAAACAACAGCCAGGACTGCTGCTGGGGCAATCCCTTTCATGGGTTTATGAATCAAGATTTTTCCTCCAAACTTTGATGGAGTCAAAAATTGAATACCTCTAGTAAACTTAACTTGAAAGTATTCATCCTAAGAAAATGTACCAAGAATGGATGACACAGACTTATGACAAAAAAGGTACGTCCAAAAGAATTTCATAAAGGAAACCTTGTGCTGAAAGAGATCCTTCCCATGCAAAAGGATGCCGAATTGGGAATGGTCATATGTTGCGAAGAGGGCTTTCTCTAGAGGTGCACTGATTTTGATAAGAAATGGATAGGAAGAATTTATCTGATCCAGTGAATTCAGACTCGGTCAAGGAGTACTTTGTATGAAGGAGAATGGAAGCCAAGGTGAAAACCTGCAAAGGGCACTTTGGGACTTCTATTTCAAAAAAAAAGGCAAAAAATAAAATAAAAAGAGAAAAAAAGAAAAAGAAAAAAGAGAAAAAAGAAAAAAGAAAAAATAGAGAGGCCAAGGTGAAAACCCGCAAAGGGCACCTTGAGACCAAAGGGGTTTTGAGGTGAAAACCCGAAAGGACGGCTCAAATTTGGAAAGTCATGCAGTGACCTTGCTATACCGGATTCGACGAGAAGTGAAGCATGTTACATATCGAGGCATCAACGAATTACTTTGGATCTTTTAAACACATGTTGAACTCAAGAAAGTCTTCATGGAGCTGGTGTATAGACGCTCAAGCGGCGATATCTGGGGCATTTGAATTCTGTCCTATTTACTATCTTTGGATTTTTTTTCTTCGCAAAGATATGTTCTCAGGTTAATCTTTTTGCATTCCTTCCAATAATTTGTCCAAATCTAATTATCCTCAGGATCAATTTATTTGTCTCCCATTATTCATAAAGCATGTTGCATTGAAATAATGATAGATGAACTAAAATATCTTCGCAAACGAAGTTTTGCATATTACTCTGGAAATTTCTAGATAATACAAGAAACTGAAACAAGACAATTGTTTAAGGAATTCCCATATGTATGGGTTGGAAAATCTCTCGTGGTTGGACATTTTAAGCAATATTGATATTAAGAAAGGATCATTTTATAAACATCTTCAGTGGGTCGTAACATTCGGAGAATGGTATGGTAAACCAAATTGATGGAGAAGATTCAAGGCATACGAGCAGAATATGATTGATATATCGAGAAGAATGAGGTGGGAAGCTCGATAGATGAATGAGTGATGACGTCCGAAATAGGAGTTATTTTCATAAACATTTTGCATCATAATATGTCTAATTAGGAGCATTTGACTCATTTCGATCATGGCATCTTAATTATTTGGCATAAGCATAAATTCCAGGAAATCAATTCTACAAGTGGATTCCCCAGTGACAATGTAGCAAGATTGATTGAAAATTACAAAATTCAGCGCCTTAATCCCCTAAGCAGTAGGGTAACAGGTCAAAATTACGGATCTTATCTCCCTAAGCAATAGTGGAGCAGATCGAAGATGCGCCTTAACCCCCTAAGCAGTAGGGTAACAGGTTAAAGTATAGCAAATCTGGCCTTCAGGTGTTCACGCTGAAGCAGATCCAAGATGATTTGGCGTCTCTGTATTGTCAGAGAACAAATCGAAGAAACAGATTTAGCATCTCCATATTCGACGGAGAGCAAATCGAAGACATAGCTGATTTGGCTTTCATGTGCTTACGATGAAGCAAATCTAAGATGATTTGGCATCTCTGTATTGTCAGTGAACAAATTGAAGTTTGGCGGCTCCATATTCGACGAAGGGCAGACACATAGCAGATCTGGCCTTTAGATGTTTATACTGAAGCAAGATCCAAGATGGTTTGGCATCCTTGTGCTTACAAGGAACAAATCAAAGACATAGCTGATTTGGCTTTCACGTGTTTACGTTGAAGCAAGTCTAAGATGATTTGGCATCTCTGTATTGTCAAAGAATAAATCGAAGTTTGGCGTCTCCATATTCGATAGAGGGCAGACACATAGCAGATCTGGCCTTCAGATGTTTATACTGAAGTAAGATCCAAGATGGTTTGGCATCCCTGTGCTTACAAGGAACAAATCGAAGACACAGCTGATTTGGCATCTCTGTATTGTCAGAGAACAAATCAAAGTTTGGCGTCTCCATATTCGACGAAGGGCAGACACATAGCAGATCTGGCCTTCAGATGTTTATACTGAAGCAAGATCCAAGATGGTTTGGCATCCTTGTGCTTACAAGGAACAAATCGAAGACATAGCTGATTTGGCTTTCACGTGTTTACGTTGAAGCAAGTCTAAGATGATTTGGCATCTCTGTATTGTCAGAAAACAAATCGAAGTTTGGCGTCTCCATATTCAACGGAGGACAAACATATAGCAGATCTAACCTTCAGATGATTAGACTGAAGCAGATCCAAGATGGTTTGGTATCCTTGTGCTTACAAGGAGGAAATCGAAGACATAGCTGATTTGGCTTTCGCGTGTTTACGCTGAAGCAAATCTAAGATGATTTGGCATCTCTGTATTGTCAGGGAACAAATTGAAGAAGCAAATTTGGTATCTCTGTGTTCGATGGAGAGCAGATCGAAGATATCAACATGACAGTCATGAATTTGCAAGAAACAGATTAAAGCTGTCAAGTGGCCATTTAAAGAAGATCAAGAACTCAAGACTCGGCAAGACCGAGCAAAATTGGTCTTTTTATAGTCTTTGTTCTATTCCTGTTACACAGCAATGAGCAAAGAGGGGCAGCTGTAGACACTCAATTTTGCCCGGGCCCAGAAATAAGTCCAAAAACAAAAATAATGAACCCCATAAAAAAAGTCCAAGTTCAGTCCAAAATTAAAAATATAATTTGGCGCGATCGGAATGGCCCATTACTTGAAAAGATTTAAGGTCCATCTATAAGTTTGACTCATATGGAAATATAATCTTCAATGATATGCAATCTTAGATGTGATATGCAATCTTAGATATGATACAATCTTAGATATGATTGCAATCTTAGATATGATACAATCTTAGATATAATTGCAATCTTAGATATGATACAATCTTAGATATGATTGCAATCTTAGATATGATTACAATCTTAGATATGATATACAATCTTAGAAGATATAATTTTGTAATCTTGGAGATTTAATTTGTAGATATCCTTTAATATTAGCCGTTGATGTAATTGATCTGTACCGTTGGATTTGAGGAGGCTCAACTATAAATAGAGGTCTCTCCTCTCATTGTAAAACGACTTGACTACACTTGAGTTTTGGGAAGCAATAAGAATTCTTGAGAGCATTCACTCAAATTTGTCTCCCTCTTGCGTTCTTATTTTCTACGGTTTGTTCTTATTTATTCTTTGTTCATCCTCGTTTTCAACATTTTTATTTAATCCCTATCTCCTTGATTTTTTAATTCTCTTTTATATTTTATTTTTTAATAATTTTAGTATTATATTAAATTATTTTTTTATTAAATTCTATATTATTCATTGTTTTAAAAAATATATTTTATTTAATTGAAAAAGTTTTTTTCTTAAATAAGGCAATGTTTGGTGTTTAGAAATTTGGAAAATAGTGCCCTAACATGCTGGGTTGCGATTTTTTCGTTTGACTAAATAACCAAATATCCTTTTTAATAAATTTTCAAAATCATGAGATAATTTTAGTTACGAGGATTTAAAACATCGTGTCCTAACATGCTGGATGTAATGTTTGTATACTTTCGGAACAAAGGAATCTCAAGTTTCAACTTTAAATTGTTCAAGTTTTAAAATCTTTTCAAATTTTCTGACATTAAGACAAAAAAATTATTCAATTTGGTACCAATTTTGGGCGTTACGAGGGTGCTAATCCTTACTCGTACGTAACCGACTCCCGAACCTATTTTTCTCATAATTTCGTAGACCAAAATTAATGTTTTAAAACAAAACATTTTATAAGATGATCCAATCACACCTAAAAAGATTGGTGGCGACTCCCGTTTTCATTTTTCAAAAAGTCGATCCCCGTTTTTCAAACACCCCTTTAAAAAATAGGTTTCGACATACTTCTTTTATTCTCAAACAATTATCTCTTTTATACACAAAATATATAGGTTAGATTATGATGAAATTTGATTTGAAGGGTTAAATCATTTTTTAAGTTTTTAACTTAATAATTTTGTTTATTTTGGGATCAAAATTTTTTTTTCAAGTTAAACTTTAAATTTGACAATTGTTTCCACATTTAGGCTTGAACTTTTTTATCCTAACTTGATAATTATTCTCACAATGGGACTTGAGCTTTTTCAAAGTTAGCCCTTAAAAGCCCTAAAAATCAAATCTCAATATGAGAATAATTGTCAAATTCAAACCCTAATGTGAAAATAATTGCCAAATTTTGGGCCTAACTTGGATAAAAAAATGTTGAAGCCCCGATATAATAACATTACCTAATCCACACCCCATTGTGAGAATAATTACTAAGTTTAAAGCCTAACTTGAATCAAAATAAAATTTAGACCTTAGCATGAAAAACACTATCAAATTAAAGCCCTAAATAATTATTTAACCAGAAAATAAATATGATGGAGTGGTCTACCTTACCTATGCATCTATGCAAAGATTGGTCAATTCAAATTAGAATTATTTTGAAAGTTCATCAAGTTCATTCTATTTTCTAAAAATATTAGAATTATTATATCAAAATTGATATTTAAAAAACTATTAAATTCAAAATCAAAGGGTCCTTCCTAACGTTCTTTTCACCCTCCAAATATATATATATGGTCCCCTTTTAAACTAAAAGGAAACCTAGGACAGTAAAAGCTACTGTCCCCCCTCCTGCTACTCCATTAAGGTAATTTAGCTATGCACCATAACAGTAACACTAAGACCGTCCAAAAGTGGGGGAAAAAATAGTAATGTACCAGAACATGTGGGAGCAACCCAAAATTACGGAGGATTTGAGGAATAAGATTTAAGAGTTGGTATTTTTTTTGGTAAAATAGCAAAAGCATAACAATAATTAGATAATATACTGGATATCAGTTAGTATTAATAATACTAGTTTTCATGATCTTACGTTTGTTCATTAATTCAATGATTATTGATTTAATTTATAATAAAAGTTTATTAATTTTAAAAATAAGGAAGAGAATAAAATAATATTTTAAAAATAATGAAGAACATTAAACAAAAAAGTTGATACATTTGGGATGAAATTTATTAAATTTAATTTATTGAAGTCATCAATTTTTAAGTTCGGAAAATTATTTAATTTGTAGTGAATTTTTTGATGGGAATCAAGTATTTCTAGGTCTATAACGAGCTATCTCTTAGCTTTGAAGGCATTTTGAATCACCTAACTTCAAGTTCAGGAGCTCAAATTATAGTTGTTTTAGTGAAGACTGCACGAATAAAATGTCTGGATGAGATTATTATTGAAATTACCAGTTTTGGACCTTGATTCGTGTTTAAATCGTATTAGGTTCTGTTATAAGGCTTAATTTTAATTATATAAGTCCAATATTGTATTTATTTATCTATGAAGAATGACCCATTTGACACAATATATCTTGAAGATTAGATTGAATCAATCAAATCCCTTAAAATAAGGAGATTGGGTCAGCATTGAAGACTTATCTCCAACATTTATACATTATCTTGGACTTTATTAATATATTGTATATGCTATTTTAGCTGTAGTTTTTTAAGAGAAATGATTATAATTGATCTAGTATGTTCACAAGTCTCAAATGCTTATATACTAAAGAGACTTGTATAAGTTTTGTATCGGGCCTTTTTAGCACTTATCTACTTATAATAGAACTTATAATTGAAAGTGTCAACAAGTTTATTGCTTAGTTTACAAGTTGTAAATTACAACCCAAGCTTTTTAATGGTGATCTAAATGTTTTAGTACAAAAGTGAGGTTACTATATTTGGGTGTGATAAGACTTAAATCACTTACATTAAGGTTTAAAAATAATGAATTATCTTATTTAACTAGGCTACACACATATAAAAAAAAATTGAATTTTGTTTGTGTTTTTATCTTTTTATTCTTATCGGAGAACCACTTTTGATGTACATTGCAACTAGCACTTCTCTTAGCACTAATTTTTTTTTTTTTGCAATTATGATAATAAATTCCAACAAATATTACTTTTTTATATATTTTTACTGGTTAAATTATCAAATAAAACCTCCAACAAGAGGTTACTAAATTGGTTAAATTCAAATTATTATTTAATAATAAATAAATTATTTATTAAATCTAATTATAATAACCATAAAATTTAAAAAAAATCATAATCACCTGATGGAATTATAAACAACTATAATTTTAACAAATAAAACTTGTTGGCATTCTTTCTATTTCCCTCGCATTCTCTTTCAAAAACTATGGTCCCCACTCAACCAAACCCCAATCCCTATTTGATTATTGGGCATTTTTGTTCTGTATCTTTTCCTTTACAAACTTTAAATTGAATGGCAAGTACAAACATATATTTGTGTAAGGTGTGATTCTAATTAATAGTCAAATCCATCAAAAGGTCCTTATCTTTGCTATTTCGGTACCAGTAGTCATATATTTTATTATATAATTACTAAAAATTATAAAAATAGTTTTTTAATTTTTTAATTTTTTTATCCTCAATCGTTAAATTATTAACAAGAAAATAGCTTGGTATATTTTAAAATTGGAATTATAATAACAACTTTAATCCTTAATATTTATACTTTTTTTTTCAATTTAGTCTTGATTTTAAAAAAAAATTAACCTTCAACATTTACATATTGTGTAATTTAGTCTTTTTTGCAATTTTCTATTTCTTTGAAAATGATGATTAATTTAAAAGAATGAGAAAATATGAAAATTATTATTTTGAATTTTTTGGTGTTTCCAATTTTTTATATATTCTCAATCAATTTTAGTTGATAAATATGTTTTTTTTAGCTTTTTAGTGAAAGGACCACAAAGAAAAACAAAACTAAAAAAAGGACCAAATTACACGATATGTAAATGTTGAGGGTTAAATTTTTAGAATCAAAATTAAGCTGACACAATGTATAATGTTAACGGTTAAAGTTATTATTATGTCAATTTTAAAAGTTGCCATATCATATTTCCATTAGCTATTTAACAACCGATGACAAAAAAGGCAAAGTCGAATAGTTAGGTGATCATTTTGTAACTTTTCATAATTTGGTGACCAAAAATAAAACTTACCAATAGTTGGGTGACTACTAGTGTAGTTTTTTCCCTTACTACTTTTAGAACATAATTAAATTTAAATATAGAAATATTATTTTATTATCAAATAGAACATGGCTTTTCTCATGGATTGTTTAAAATTATGTTAAAACAAGTGTATCTTCCGGTCAAAGTTCTTTTATGTTAGCATTAAAGGATCATGTTTTCAGAGCCATACCAGTAGAGACATGAACTTTACTTGAAGCTCATGTTTAATTAGATCGAAGATTTCTTATGATAAAACATTGCCTATACAGCTTAGCTCATTTCATGTTCAAATAATAGTTAGAATAAGCTAGTTTGGAACAATCAAAGTCTTCATGTTGGCATGTTTGACCTTTGATTAAATCTTATTAAAGCAGCAAATGTGGAGATATTTTGTGGCCCAACATTTTAGAATCATCATCATCACCATCATCATCGTCATCATCACCACTACCACCATCATCATCATTTGCTTGTATATCTTGAAGAAGAACTATGAAAAGTTTAAACTATTTTATTTGCTAAAGCTTATCCTTATATTTTTCTCTTGGTTGCTAATTAGCGTTGGAGAATAGTTACAAATAACTAGCTAGTCGACTTTCTTATCTGTTTTGGGGGTATGTTTAGACACTCCTTGTTAGGAATTTTAATAGATAGATATTGACTGTAAGTGAAATATTTGGGGAGAGTGATTTATAACAATTTGAGTTCGACCTTGGGGCTACAATTATCTTTTGAGAGAGGGTAGATTAGATTTTAGCCAATAGTTGTATCTACAACACCCTTAATTCGAGCTCTTACCTAAACCCGAGCAAGGAATGCTACATTTTGGGAAAAATACTTGGTTCATATAGTGCCCCAAACGCGGTCGGAACGGTCCGACCCAAATTTTGAGCGCCACATTAGCCACCGAAGTGATTCTCCATTAGACCACCATGAAACACACCATCTAACCAAACGCAACTCACATATATTGAATTTTTGGTATTTAAATTTCTAACACATGCTTTTCTAAACCAAAACAACATAAAAGAAAAAAAAAACTCAAGAAAATTAAACACACAGAACTTGCGACCCTACCTCATGACGAACTCAACTAGAAATCCTAACAGCTCACAGACGACTTAGTGAACCCCTAGCTCGAGACCTACCCTACGGATACCTAGTTCACAACCTACCCTACAAATCGCTAGTTCTCAATTTACCCTACGATCTCTTATTTTTGGCGAACCCCTATTTCTAGTGAACTCTGAAACAAACCTCTTATCATAATTAACAAACTATTTTGTGAATAGTACACCCACGAACTCTCTTACCTTGGCATACCCACTTACCTTGGTGAACCCTCTATTTTGGCAAACACCCTATTGGCGAACTCTATATTTTGGCAAACTTTACCCTCAGCATAATTCATTTTACAAAACAACTTATTTGTTGGTCTATACGACATCCCTTTCGCAATTTACGAAGTCCTTAGTATTGCGTCCCCTAACATGTTTTTGTCTACCCATTCATACATCAATTAGACAGATCGCAAGCATCAATGTAACATATCACAACCCATTTCTCATGCAAACAAACTGAGGATATAAAATCGTACCTCATCTTCCGGTGAACTTCTTAGTTTACGTTTACTTGTTAGTTCATCAGTTTTCAAACAAATCATCATGCATAAATCCAACATTTATTCATTCAATCAAGCAGTTATAAAAGATCCAAAAACACAAAATTAACAATCTATAATGTCCCTTGGACCAGTCCCACATTGCCTTCCTTATTTGGGTTTGGAAACACAACACATACTTAAGGAATTTTGCCTTGTAATGGATCACTAGGAAAGTTCATTTTGCCACGTATCCTATAAGTTATTTTTTTGCATGGTACATGAAAGGAGTGTGAGCTTATTGAAGCTCAGTGAATGCTCAAACATACTATAAGTAAACACATTCATCGAGATAAAAGTAGACATACTATAACAGTTAGCATAAATAACAATTTGCATGATAAAGCAGTTTGCATAAAATACAATACTCAAAACACATAATATTGACATATTGGCAATTCGTGACTCTGAAACATATTCATGATTTATATGCTTTGGATAAAAGGATCTCCAAACGCTCCAAATGACTCAAAGAGTCTTGTGCTATCTCCAATAAGTGTAGCACGGATGCTCACGCTCTCTAAACACTCCACACTATCTATAGTGAATGGAGCTATGCTATACATTCCCTTATCTCTCCAACACTATCTTCAGGCCACAATGCCCTAATACATAATAAAATGTGAGTACTCACAGTCCTATGGCATGCCATTGATATCCAACAGTTTCAAGTGTTCACAATGCCAACATAGCATTTTTAACACATTCATAGTATAATAGGGCTCACAATATAATAGGGCTCGCAATATAGCAGAGCTCGCATAATATTGCACAGTTCGTAATTCATAGTTTGCAATATCACAGTTCGTAATTTATAGTTCGCATATAACATAGGTTCGCATAATAGTATAGTTTACACATGGTATAGGTTCGTATAACAACATGTGTTCGCATAATAGCATGGGTTTGCACATAGTATAACATGGTTCGCATATAGTATAATAAGGATCTCATATAGTATAACAAGTTTCGCATATAATATAGCATGGTTCGCATATGGTATAATAGGGTTTTTAAAATACTTAAGCTCTCCTTAGCACGCGAACTAGTGCTTATTTGCAGTATATATAACCAATCACCTGTTAGTTCGCTGCTTGCTGTCGAACCTAAGTCGCCTTCTACTTGCCTTTGTCTTTGCTTGATGAGGCTCCCTTGCGATCTAAGGCTTCGCACAATAACACAAAAACATAACAGATTATAGTTTTTCTAGGGCAAAATAATCTTCCTAACATCCCAACAGCTCACCAGTCACACCTTCCTAGCAAGCTCACCTTGAACAACAACGATCTTTTAATTTCTTCACTCTCACTCAATTTAATCTCTATTTCCTACTTCGTAACATCATATTTAATGTTTAATTACAGGTCTATACCTCTATTTTCCCGTAATTCCACAAATCTACATTTTCGTGAAAATCATATTTGTTTTCAATAACATAGGAGAAAAATCATTCAACCTATTCAAATTCATTAAATATTTGTTAAATTAAGATTATAAACCTCTTGATTACATCAAAATGAGTTGAAAATAATTTTAAAGTGGTCACTTAGCTCACTATTACGAGATCTACCATTTTCAAGCAAAAACAAGCTTTAAATCAATATATCTCATAATTCTTGATTAGATTTATAAAAACTCGAATTGAAACCACATATTATCTATTTAAACCACAAGCAAACAGATTGATACCTTTGATTTGAAGAACTCCACGAGATTTGGATCAATTTGAGCAAAATGTGTTAAAAATAATAGAGAATTTATGGAGAAGAGTTTCTTTTGAAATTAGAGAAGAAAAATGTTTTTGGATGCTTGGAAAATCAAAATGGTTGAGAGAATTTTGAAAGAAGACTCCTAATTTGGATCTAACAAACTTTTCAAATGAATAGAAATATGGAAGGAAGGGACATTGGGTGTTCTTATATAGCCAACCAATTTTCAAATTTTGGTTTATTTCCCCTGCCCTATCCTATTCTCTCCCCTTTTCAATTAAATCTCATTTCAATTAAAACTTTTTATTTTCACATTTTCCTCTAATTTAAAATTCGTTTCGATTTAATCCCTAGTAATATATATTTATTAAACTAATTATTATTATTTTAATTAATTAATTAATTATTTTTATTTTAATTTCTACGACTCTAATTCTAATATCTCTCTCTCGAGCCCACAACTTACTTAATTATCTTATTCTACTAACCCGATTTTCAGGGTGTGACAGGTCAAGAGTCAATTTATTATTCAAGTTCGCATCATCTTTTAGACCTTTTAAAAGTCATTTAAGGCTTTTGAACCATTTCTAAGCTTTCTTTAAAGTTCAGCTAATCGAGGTTCGTCCGAGACCTTTTTAGAGCAAAACAAGGTATACTATGCATTTGAAACAAAAGGGTGTGGTACTTGGACAGAAAGGTGCGATACATCTATGTCTAGGGATGTATTTTTCACTTACTGACTTCCAAGTTCCAATATTATATCTTGGCCTACAAAATTATTAAATTTTTATGGTAAAAAGGCTATTAAATCTGGTTTCAAAAACAACAAACGAATCTTAATTTTGAATTTTGTAGGCCAAGATATAAATAACTTAGTGACTGATACTCAAGTAGGCAACTCTATTATGTGTATATATGAAAGCACTTGTTATTCTTACATGTGAAGATAGTGAAAGATTAAGGTTAGTATGTGTGAAATTAAATAAAAATATTTTTGTTTTTCATGAAATAATATAATGAGAAATTATAATAAATCAATTGAGAAAGTAAAATTATAAATGTCATGAAAAAATGGACATGAAAGATAAATTCATTAATATTTGATAATCAAGCTCAAGGGACTAAATTAAATAAAATATAAAAGTGCAATAAGTCATGAAAAATAAGTGTTCAGGTAGTGTGAATTAATATATGGTAATTATAATAATTAGGAAGTGAAGAGATCAATGAATTGTGTAACATTAAATGATAAGTAGAGTAGTGAAAGATTGTATATTTCATGTAAGGACTAAGCGTGAAATAATATTCGTGTAAGAGTCGGGAAATGTATTCGTGTTATGCTAAGATATAGTTGAATTACAAAATAAGATTGTGATATGCTCTAAAAAGAATAGTGAAGAAGAGAGTAAAATAATGTAATATGTATAATATGTATATTTTTCAAAATATAAAGTGTAAGCATGAAAAAATAAAAAATAAAAATAAAGTATCATGCTTAAATAAATAAAGTGTGCAATCATGTAAAAGCCTTGATAAACTAGGTAAGACTTGTGGAATATAATTGGCATGCCATAGGAACCCAAGCGCGCCAGTATTATTCGTGTTACTTGTGGCATCCGTGGCACTAAAATGCAACTCATGTTATTCATGATATTCGTGTTTGTTTTTTATTTCCTTCATGGTTTTCCATCATTTACTCGAGGTATTCATGGAAGAAAGAAGTAAAATAAAGGTCTTGATGTGAATAAAGAATGAATTGTGAACAAAGTAATAACTTGCGGTAAGTAAATCTCTAAGATTATGTATTATGTTTATGGTATTAAGTGATAATAATATTTCTTGGTAATTCATCTATAAAGTGGCATATCATGAATATAAAGAATTAATGTATTAAAAAGATTTTATATTAAATATCTAGTTATAATTAGAATTAATGAGAGTACTTACTAAGCTTCAAAGAAGCTTAACGTGTTGTTTCTAACTCGTAGTATGCAGATAATGCTTGGGAGGAAAAGGGTTCAGTTAAACTAGATGGATCACATCTCATCATCATCAAGGTATGAATTATGAATTATGAATATAAATGATGGATTTAAAGTGGCATGTGCATAAGTAAATAATTTATTGAAATTGAAAGATAGTGTTATAGGTGTATTGATGTCTTGAAGTCAAGTGGAAATGTTCAAGGTAAATGTAGATAATTTTTATTTAGAGAACTCAGTGTGTAACACCCTAAACTCAGCTCAGACGTTATGGCTGAATCTGGATATGTCACATAGAATGGAATTTTGAAAACTAATTTATTACGGTAAAACCATGTTTGTTTATTACTCCTATTGGTTTCAGAAACTACTTACTCATCTAGTCGATTGTTTTAAAACACAATTCATTGCGGAAGCTTTAGAAATCATTTATTTTAAGTAAAATAGTTCATTTCATGGAAAACCTTGGTTATTAGAAAAATCTATATTTTGTTAAGTCTGAAGTTGTAAGTTCGTAAAAGCAATTATAATTTCCAAAGTTAAAGCAAAACAGTCCATAAAGTCCAACTACAAAAAAATACCCCATAACCAATAAAACCATAAACGAAAGTAAAGCAGTTTAAATATGTGTGGCCACTATCGAATCCTCCGCCGCATCGAACTGACAGGTCTAGGGATTACCTGTATAGTTAAAACAGAAGGGGTAAGTTTACGTAAACTCGATGTGTAATCTCCACAGATAGCATACATGCAATCAATCCCAATCAAACACTCAAATGCAGTCTGGGCCTAAGCCCATTTTAGTCTCAATAGCAGTTCGGGCCTTAGCCCATTTCAGTTCAGTATTAGATATGCATTAGGGTTTTAGCCCATCACAGTGACAGTAATGCAAACAGTAATCAGTGAACAAAGTTCTATCCAACCAGCCTCTACACACCATCTCCGTCCAACCGTACACTCCATTTGGGGATTAAATAAACCCACCTATCCCTACACTCCAGGTAGTACCGAATGCAGCACTAAATAGTAGTTTGCAGTTGAGCTGCCAGTATGTTAGGCTTAAGAGCCTTTCAGTACACTTCCCCCAAATAAAATCAACACCCCATGCAATTCAACATACAATAGAGTGGCATGCTATAACAGATTTATCAAATACATATACAGTTCAGTATACATGCTTATATATATATAACAAGCTCAGTACATAATTCCCATAATCAATTTCACATAGATAAGGGTCTAAGTAGTGCTTACCGACCCTACGGAAGGTTCACAGTCGACTTGGGCGACCCGTGCAACCTTAACAAGCATTTCAGTGAAAATAAGCTCACACGCCCATGTGGTCTGCCTGTGCAGGCCCACACGGCCCAAATCAGTCCAGCCCGTATGTTGCACACGGTCTGCCTGGCCATCACACGGCCGTATCTTGTGCGCACGGTTTGGCCTCATCGATCACACACCCATGTTATATCACACGGCCTACCACACGGGTGACGACACGCCCGTATGGCGTCGATAGTGAGGTTTTTGGCTTTCGTTGAAACCTCATTTTTTGTGCAATTAAGTACACACATGTATCATTTTTAATGCAAAGCCACTCTCAAGTGCTCCAAAGCCACCAACAATAGCTTCTCGAAAACAATACCAAGACATGATATACACAATTTATCACCCACAGCCTCCTCTTTCGATTGAACCACCACGATTCTCACGAATCCAAAATCTCCAACAATCAATTATGAGTCTTTAAATCTTCCCGTAACTAAAAAGGGGAGAGAACCGTTGTACAAGAAGGAAGCAAAATAAAAACTAAAAAGGAGGAGAGAAGCAAGGCAAAATTTTGGCAGGGAAAAGATGCGAAAAAAGGTCAAAATTTTCCTTCAGTAAGAGGAAGAAAATAGAATTTGAGAAGGGAATAATGGTTAAACTAAAATACTAACCCAATCCCTTAATTCACTCCTCACACTTCCTACTACACATCCACCACTACGCATTTTAGTTCAGTTCAAACTCCTACACGGCACAAATAGAAAAAATAACTCCCTTGCACGCACAAGGATTTGAACTCAAGACCACTAGTATACCAACACACTACTTAACCACTAGACCAGTAGGCCCATTCTGATAAAAGCTTATCAACTATTAAATAAAAGCCTATTGACCAAAGATTGGGCTTTAATCATAAAAATACCAAAATTTTCCCAAGTCATGGCTTAAACTTGGGACCTCCTACACACACCCAAAACACTTAACCACTCAAGTAGATAGATATTTGTGTCACACATTCGCAAAAACAAAATTTAAATTTTGGGGCGTTACAACTCTACCCCCTAAAAGAAAATTTTGTCCTCGAAATTTATCTGATCAGAATAGATAAAGATACTGCTGACTCATTGCATCCTCAAGCTCCCACGTGGCCTCCTCAGTTCTATATTACGCCATAGAACCTTCACCAAAGGGATAGACTTCCTCCTCAAAACCTTTACATCACAATCCAAAATCTGAACCAGCTCCTCCTCAAAGGTAAAGTCCGGCCTAACCTCAACCTCCTCAACAAGAAAAATGTGAGTGGGATCAGAGCTGTAGCACCTTAACATGGAAATTTAAAACACGTCATGAATATGATCCAATTCCAGAGGTAGCTCCAACTGATAAGCAACCGGTCTCACTCACTTCAGAATATGGTAAGGTCCAATAAATCTAGGGCTCAACTTGCCCTTAGACCAAACCTTAAAACCTTCTTCCATGGCGAAACCTTAAGAAATACAGAGCTTCCCACAAAATACTTAATCTCACGTCTCTTTAAGTCTGCATAAGACTTCTGCCTGTCAGAAGCCGTTTTCAAATGATCTCGAATCAATCTAACCTTATCCTTTGTCTCAGAAACCAATTTAGGACCCAGAACACGTAACTCGCCCAACTCGGTCCAACATAAGGTAGTACGACACTTATGCCCATATAGTTCCTCGTAAAGTGCCATCCGGATGCTGGATTGGTAACTATTTTTATAGGCAAACTCCGCTAACGGTAGATAATCCTCCCAACTAACTCGAAAATCAATAACACAGCTCCTCAACATGTCCTCCAGTATCTAAATCACCCTCTCAGACTGACCATCGGTCTGAGGATGGAATGTAGTACTGAAGTCCAACCTTGAACCTAGAGTCTCATGTAGCTTCTCCCAAAATCGAGACATGAAGTGAAGATCCCTATCAGAAATGATTGAGACCGGTACCCCATGCAGTCTCACTATCTCAGAAATATAAAGCTTCGCCGGCTTTTGCAGAGAATAATCTGTTCTAACTGGTATAAAGTGTGCAGACTTGGTCAATCAATCCATGATGACCCACACTGAATCCTTCTTAGTAGGTGTTAAGGGCAACCCACTAACAAAATCCATCGTTAATCGCTTCCACTTCTATAACGGAATCTTAACCAACTGCAGCAAACCCGAAGGCAACTGATGCTCAGCCTTAACTTGCTGGCATGTCAGACACCTAGCTACAAAATCAGTAACCTCTCGCTTCTATCCTAGCCACCAATACAACTCTCGAAGATCCCGGTACATCTTATTCCCACCGGGAAGCATAGCGTAAGGGCTACTATGCGCCTTTCTCAATATAGACTGTCGCAAGTCAGAATTATTCGGCACACATATTCAGCCTCGAAAACACAACACACCCTCAGAGTTCAACCCAAAGTCCATAGTACTACCACTCTCAATCTGTCGGAACCAAAGGCCCAAAGACTCATCCTCCAGTTGCTTACCCTTAATCTGCTCAATCCAAGTTGGCTTGATTTCCAGCTCAGCCAACAAACTCCCATCATCGAACAAGCTAAGTCTAGCAAACATCGCTCTCAAATCTGACATAGCCCTACGGCTCAATGTATCGACCACCACATTAGCCTTACTCGAATGGTACCCAATGGTACAGTCGTAATCCTTAAGCAGCTCAACCCATCTACGCTGTCTATGATTCAGCTCTTTCTGAGTAAGGAGGTACTTGAAGCTCTTGTGATCAGTGTAAATGACACACTTCTCACCATACAGATAGTGCCTCCAGATTTTCAGAGCAAAAACTACAACGGCCAATTTCAAATCGTGCGTTGGATAGTTCGCCTCATGCGTCTTAAGCTGACGTAACGCATATACTACCACCTTACTATCCTGCATCAACACGCATCCCAAATCGACATGTGATGCATCACTGTATACCGCAAACTCCTTTCCAAACTCAGGCTGTATCCAAATAGGAGCTGGAGTCAAAATAGACTTGAGCTTCTCAAAGATCTCTTACTGTGCAACAAGTTAGTTAAGGGTGCTGCAATCAGTGAGAAACCTTCCACAAACCGTCGGTAATAATCTGTCAGCCCCAAAAGCTTGCAGATCTCAGACACATTCTTAGGCTACTTCCAGTCCAATATAGACTCAATCTTTTGAGGATCAACTCAAATTCCGTCAGCAAACATCACATGACCCAGAAATGTTACTTCACATAACCAGAACTCGCACTTGCTGAACTTAGCATAGAACTGTTTTTCCCTCAAAATCTGAAGAACAATATTAAGGTGCTCATCATGCTTATCCTCAGTCCTCGAATAAACCAATATGTCGTCGATGAACACCACCACAAACCGATCCAGATAGGGCTAAAATACATGGTTCATTAGATCCATGAAAGCTGCCAGTACATTAGTCAGTGCAAATGGCATCACTAGGAACTCGTAGTGACCATAACGAGTCCTAAATGCCGTCTTATGCATATCAGCCTCCTTAACCCTCAACTGATGATACCCAGAATGCAAGTCAACCTTGGAGAACACAGACGCCCCTTGGAACTGGTCAAACAGGTCATCAATCTTCGGGAGTGGATACTTTGTCTTAATAGCCAACTTATTTAGTTGCCAGTAGTCAATACACATCCTCATGGATCCATCCTTCTTCCTAAGAAATAGTATTGGAGCTCCCCACGAAGACACACTAGGGCGGATGAACCTATGATCCAACAACTCTTGAATCTGAACCTTAAGCTTCGTAAGCTCCTTCGGTGCCATTCGATAGGGAGCGATAGACACTGGAGCTGTACTAAGAAGGAGCTCTATCCCAAACTCTACTTCACAATCCGGAGGTAAACCCGATAGCTCCTCAGGAAAGACGTCTAAAAAATCTTTTACCTTTTTGATATCCTTAACTATAGAATTCCCAGAATCCAAGATACTTACATAGGCCAAGTACGCCTCACATCCCTTACAAACCAGTTTCTTAGCCTCCAATGTAGAGATCACGTTAGCCAAATAATTTCATCATTCTCCTAACATGACCACCTCATTATCCTCCCTAGTTCTTAATACGACCCTCTTGATTGCACAATCCAAATTGACACTGTGCTTAACCAACCAATTCATTCCCAATATTAAATCGAACTCTAAACGGTTGCCCTTGAACCTCTAAATGGATGTTTCTAAATAACTTGTTAACACTTATAGACTGCCCCAACTGAATCAGTATACTAACCTTACTAGTAGTATTCTCAAACAATATCCCCAAGTTTTAGACACAGTACAGGCTATATAGGAGTGAGTGGATCCTATATCTACCAATGCAATATAATGTACATCATGAATAAGGAACGTACCCATGATAACGTTCGGAGAATCTCTATCCTCTCAGTGACGTATAGCATATAATAGAGCCGGCAGCCTTGCCTCAGTCTGTCCAGCACCTCTGTCCGATGCTCTCTATCCATGGCCCATGCCATTACCATCCCTAGCCTGACCACAGCCTCTCGGTGGTTGTTGTACTACCCTTTGTGGCTGTGCCATACTAATACCCAGAGCTTGCATCTGATCGGCCATCTTCCCTAATACGGTGGCCCGATGACCTACACCTCAAGCACGCCTCAGTCCTCTTCCAACACTTGCCCTGATGGCGTCTACCACAATCAACACATGGTTGCTATCCAGTAGCAGCAATAGGGGGCCCAGCTCTAACTGGTCCATCAGCTCTGGCCTTTTTTTTAGGCCTTTGTACAGAACTCGAGGGCTCCGAATCCCTCTTGTTCCTACCCCTCTCACGATCCATGTTTTGGTGCTCAGCGCGCTTAACCTCTTCGGTGATCATTGCCTTCTCAACTGGAATCGAGAACTCTCACTCTCTATGCAGAGCTATCAGCACCCTCAAATTATCTCTGAGGCTATCCTCAAAGCGGACACATGGCTCATACTCAGTCGCCACCATACCTCACGCATAGTGGCTTAGTTGTAGGAATTCGACCTCATACTTAGCCACAGATCGATCTCCCTAAGTAAGGTTCAGGAACTCCCTCCTACGGGCATCCACATAGCTCGCCCCCATATTTTTCCCTAGAAGGCAGTCTTAAAGAACTCCCAGGTCAGACGTTGAAGCTGAGTGCCCTACATAACAATCAGCCACCACTAATAAGCCTTATCCCTCAGTAGTGAGAGTGCACCCTTTAATTTCTACTCGGGGGTACAATCTAGATCATCGATTATCTTCTCTGTGGTCTTAATCCAGTATTCGGCCTCATTAGGGGCGACCCCAATGACACCCTTGAAAAGCTCAGCTCCACTGGATCGGACCCTTGGCCCCCAGATCTAGTATTGGGCCTAGCAACCCCCTCCAATATCCTTAACATAGCCTAGGACAATGCGTTGTCCCCAGCCATGCAATCTTAAGACACAGTCTCTGTAGCAGGCGACACTGGCGTCTCACTCTTGTCTAGATTTGGCATACTACCTAATGAAGAGGACTCAGCTTAAGCCCCTTTACGGCCTCTACCTCGGCCTCTAGTACCGCGTCTACGGATACCTCATACGCTCATCACAGATGCGAGATTTTATTTACATTAACAGTTTTATGAACCAGTTACAGTTTCGATATTTATTAGCAGGTGTTTTATGTAAACAGTTTCAGTAATTCAGAGTGATTTTCGCAAATCGTAGTCTCTATCAGTTTCACTACAGTTTCAGTGTACACTAACTAAAGTATTTTTAGAATAGTCTATATCAATGTTTTTAGAATAAACTATTAGTAGTTTTTAATCAGTTTATCATAATATAGAAAACTTATAAGATCGGCGCCGGAGACTCGGTGTACCACACACTCAATTCAGAAAATCTCAAATCGTTTGAAAATCAATTCTCAAAACTCAAGTTTAAACCCAAATCTATAGCTGAGTTTTGCAACCTAGCTCTGATACCACTAAATGTAACACCCCAAACCCGGCCCAAACGTTATGGCCGAATCTGGCGATGTCACATGGAATGTAATTTTGAAAACTAATTTATTACGATAAAACCAAGTTCGTTTATTACTTCTATTAGTTTCGAAAACCGCTTACTCATCTAGTCGATTGTTTTAAAACACAATTAGTTGCGGAATCTTTATACATCATTTATTTTAAGTAAAATAGCTCATTTCATGGAAAACTTTGGTTATTATAAAAATTCGTATTTTGTTAAGTCTGAAGTTGTAAGTCAATAAAAGAAGTTATAATTTCTAAAGTTAAAACAAAATAGTCCATAAAATCTAACTACATAAAAATACCTCATAATCAATAAAACCATAAATGAAAGTAAAGCAGTTTAAATATGTGTGGCCACCGTCGGGTCCTCTACCGCACCGAAACGACAGGTCTGGGGATTACCTGTGTAGTTAAAATAGAAGGGGTGAGTTTACGTAAACTCAGTGTGTAATCCCCACGGATATCATACAAGTAGTCAATCACAATCAAACAATCAAATGCAGTCTGGGCTTAAGCCCATTTCAGTCTCAGTAAAAGTTCGGGCCTTAGCCCCTTTTAGTTCAGTATTAGATATGCATTAGGGCTTTAGCCCATCACAGTGACAATAATGCAAACAATAATAAGTAAACAGAGTCCAATCCATCCAGCCTCTACACACCATCTCTTTCCAACCCTACACTCTATCTGGGGATTAAATCAACCCACCCATCCCTATACTCTAAGTAGTACCGAATGCGGTACTAAACAGTAGTTTTCAACTAAGCTGCCAGTATGTTAGGCTTAAGAGCCTTTTAGTACACTTTCGCCAAATAAAATCAATCCAACCCCATGCAATTCAACATACAACAGAGTGTCATGCTATCACAGATCTACTAGATACACATACAGTTCAATATACATGCTTATATATATAACATGCTCAGTACATAATTCACATACTCAATTTCACACAGATAAGGGTCTAAGTAGTGCTTACCAACCCTACAGAAGGTTCATAGTCGACCTGGACGACTCGTGCAACCTTAACAAGCATTTCAGAGAAAATGGGCTCACACGCCCATGTGGCCTGCCCGTGTGGGCCAACACAGCCCAAATTTTCCTTGGTCGTGTGGATCACACGGCCTGGCCCAAAATCCCACACGCCTGTATGGCCCACACGACCTAAATCAGTCTAGTCTGTGTGTCGTACACGGCTTGCTTGGCCATTACACGGCCATGTTTTATGCACACGGCCTGGCCTTGTCGACCACACACTCGTGTTATGTCACACTGCCTACCACACGGGCAACCACACGCTTGTGTGGCGTCAACAGTGAGGTTTTTGGCTTTCGCTGAAACCTCATTTTCTGTGCAATTGAGTACACACTTGTATCGTTTTTGACGCAAAAGTCACTCCCAAGTACTCCTAGGCCACCAATAATAGCTCCCCGAAAATGATACCAATACACGATATACACGATTTATCACCCACAGCCTCCTCTTTCGATCGAACCACCGCGATTCTCACGAATCCAAAATCTCTAGCAATCGATTATGAGTCCTTTAATCTTCCTGAAACGAAAAGGGGAGAAAACCGTTGTACATGAAGGAAGCAAAATAAAAACCGAAAAGGGGGAGAGAAGGAAGACAAAGTTTTGGTAGGGAAAAGATGCGGAAAAACATCAAAAATTTCCTTCAGTAAGAGGGAGAAAACCGAATTTAAGAAGGGAATAATGGTTAAACTAAAACAGTAACCCAATCCCCTTAATTCACTCCCCACACTTCCCACTACACATCCACTACTCGACATTTTAGTTCAGTTCAAACTCCTACACGGCACAAATAGTAAAAATAACTCCCTTGCACGCATAAGGATTCAAACTTAAGATTACCAGCATACCAACATACTACTTAACCACCAGACCAGTAGACGAGTAGACCCATTCTAATATAAGCTTTTCAACAATTAAATAAAATCCTTTTGACCAAAGATTGGGCTTTAATTATAAAAATACCAAAATTTGCCCAAGTCATGGCTTGAACTTAGGACCTCTCACACTCACCTAGAACACTTAACCACTCAAGCAGACAAATATTTGTGTCACACATTCACAAAAACAAAAATTTAAATTTTAGGGTGTTACATAGTGCCTATATTTGGCATTCTTTGCTCGGGTTATTAGTTTAACTTGGGTACAGGGTGTTACAATACGAGATAAATTGTTGAATGAAATCATTCTCTGAGCGAGACTTCGTAGATGTAGGTTTGGTGAATTTGAACTGCGTTAACAAATATTGCATGTTGATTCTTTATTTACTTATCTCTTTGACTCGTTTACATTTTGGATTTGTGATGCAAACTTTCTAGTTTTCTCCCAACTTCTATTCCAACAGAAGATAAAACGAAATTATTTTGAAAAGATGCAAACCGAGGCTTTTTTTAATAAGTAAATATAAAATAATTTCAAATTAATAATTGTGTTAATAATTTGTAAAATTAAAATTAAAATCACAAAATCAAAATCTATGTCTTACATTACACATTAAATAAAAAACTCATATATAAATTTAAATTTTATCCCTGAAATTTCAAATCATTCAAGTCAAGCTTCAAGATTAGAAAGATGTCTCGATCATTTGGTAAGTCGTATAACCAAAATAATAACAAGTAGCAATTTTAAAATTCAAATGGATGAAAAAAAAATCTAAATAGTATTTAATTTAACCAACCATCTAGGATACATTATACTTAGCATACGATGAGTGTAATTACTTTTTTTGTACTTCAATTATAAGGCTAAATAAGGCCTTTAGGCCCCTTTTATTTGTTATTTAGCACTTTAGGCCAATTTTAAATTTAATTAGGGAAGTATTTATTTAGCCCAATTATAAACACAAACTAATTAAAATTGAATATCATTATTAAAAGGCTTGAATACGAAAATATATATTATAAAAGAGGCTTCTTTTGCTTTCCTTCTTCTAATAAGCTGCAAAATAAATCCAACTGTTCGAGTTCAAATTTCGAAATTCCAACCTCAAAAACAATCATCATTAAGAACTCGCCGAATGACAAAGAAAAGATTATTGAATTTGTATTTTAACCATGTATTGAGTTTATTTGACTAGGCATCTTCATTCTAAATTTTCTAATTTCATTCTAAACTATTTATATTATATTAATTAGGTTTTACGTTATCAAAACAATTAATTTAACCATTAAATAATACATCAAATTTTATGTTGCTAAATTTAAAATAAATATTTTTAAAGAACAAAACATTGTCGCATAACTTTTAAAAATAAAAACTAAAAATCAAATATGTTGATGCAAAATGAGCTGAGAAATGCTGAGTGGCACTTGACAATGCCAACTGTAGACTGCCACTGAGGTCTGTAGTTAGCAATTTAATGAAGAAGGTCTTTGAACCTGGTTATTTTTCATATAAAATTTCGATTTAATATATATTGTTTTAATAAAAATACCATTTTTTTATATATTTAACATTTAAACTTTTTACATCAATAATAAAAGTTTTTATTTTAGTGAAAATTGTATATACATAGATAAATCATAAAATACGTAGGAGTTAATTTTACTAAACATCCTTAAACTATGACCCTATTTTTAAATTGGTCTTTAAACTTGGCAATTTAATGAAGAAGATCTTTGAACCTGGTTATTTGTTGTTATATTGAAGATATTTTGGTCTATCTATGGGAACCAATTCTTGGCATTTGAAGATTGGATTGGATCATGTGAATCATTAAGTCCTTGGAATGTGGAGATGTGATCCAGATAGTGCTGCTGATTTTGGAGACTAGATCTTCGAGTGATTTTATTTTGATTGTTATCGATGTAATAACTATTTTGAAGGAGTTATTTTGTATTCATTTAGATTCTATATTAGCAAGTCGAAATTAATATATGCTTGAGACTTGTCTATATTACGTAATGAGAGTTTACTGAGTGCGTTCTAATTTGTTCATTAAGGAACTATTGTTGTGAGAGAGTGCAAACTGAATTGTAAACATTTTTGAGTGTTTAATGCCCAAGTTTTTACGGGGAGGATTTGGAGGTGAGTATTCTAGTTTTTAAGTACAAAGGTGAGATCTCTATACTTGTATTTGTGAATCACTTGTATTCTAGTGGTAGAGTGTGAATCACTTGTATTTGTGATAAAAGATAGTAGAATTACTCATTGAACTAGACTTTGCAGACATAGGGAAACTGAATTGCGTAAACAAACCTTAGTGTTATTTCTATTTTGTTTGCACAGATTTTAACAATGTCAAGTCTTAGTGGCCACTACATTGTAGCACTTCCATTACATTTGTCATTTTAAGCAAATAGACAACTTAAGGTAGCAACAAAGTAAAACTAAAGAAAGAAGTTTGAAGAAAAAAATAAAGTAAACGATAAAGTTTTTGTAAAAAATTTGAAAACCTCAAAATTAAAATTTTTAGAACATTTATTTTTACAATATTCATCTTTTTCTTAAATTTTATATTTTAAGTTATGTCACATAAGATCTGACATATCATTTAATAGTTAAATTAACGATTTTAGTTACAAAATGACCTAATTGATATAACCTCGATAATTTAAGAATGTAATTAGAATTATTTGATGTTTAAAGACCAATTTAAAATTAGGATCATAGTTTAAGAATGTTTGGTAAAATTAACTCCTGTGTATTTTACGGTTTATTTATGTATATACAATTTTCACTAAACTAAAAGCTTTTATTAATGTAAAAATTTTAAATGTTAAATATATAAAAAAATATATGGTATTTTTATTAAAATAATATATATTAAATCGAAATTTTATATGAAAAATGTGATTATATTCTTAATCTAAATCTGTCAAAGGAATTAACTTTACGTCTAAATATATGTGCTTTTCAAATACATTTAAACTGCAAATCCAATTATAAACTTTGAAAAAAAAAATAAAATTATAAATATTTGAACAAAAGATAATTGAAAATTCAGTGATAAAAGAATTATATTAAAATTTTTTCAACAAATGAATTTATATTAAATGTAGAAAATATTTTTAATGTAAAATGAAAGAGATAGTTGAAAGAATCCTTCAAACTCATCTTTCCGCGGGAAAATGGAAATAAAAATTGCGGGAAATTGAAGTAAGTAAGGAGTGCAAGTGCAGTTCTTTTATGTAAATATCTTTTTGTTTTTCTTTTCTTCTAGTTTTGAAGATTATTTTATTAAAATATTGTAAATTTAAAGATTAATTTTTTAAACAGGTAAGTTTCAACTTACTTTTTAAAGTATTTCTTAGGGTTATCTTGATATTCATGATTGCTAAGGTTTCGAGGTCTTTTGTATTATTTTTTTTAATTTCTTAAATTTGCGGTAATTCATTTAATTTAAGTTTAATAAATTATTGAATAACTAAGTTAAACATGGAAGGAAACATAAGAATAATATAATTTTTGGCCCCTAAACTTGGTAATTAAGTTTATTTTGGTACCTGAACTTGAAAATTGTAAAAGTTTGATGGCATGACATTTTGAGATTGTGGCACATCATCACTTGAAATTGAAAATATTATATAAAATTTCAGATAACATTGTGCAATCTTAGAGTATCACATGCAGTGTTCTAATAACCAAACCGATGGTTGGGGTCAAACAACTGGTTCTTGATTCAATTGGTTTGATTAATTCAACTGCTACACTAACAATAATTAAATAAGTAATCAATGCAATAAATACTAAAACATATTAACAGCTAACATCTTGAGCTCCATATTTATCAATTTTAGTTTGGATCTATGTAAACGCTTAATAATAAAAGGTGTGCTCTAAATTGACCCTAAATCTACAAACATATTAAATGTTTATCAGACATATTATAAAAAATTACAACCTAAAATACATTCTACATGTTGCATATAAATAAGTTTTTACCTTCTTGCTAGTGGAAAAGATAATGGATGGGAAGGGATTGATGCTATAAACAGTAACCACATCTAGGTCTATACTTGAGAAGGGCGCAATAACCATTCAATTATTTTTTTCTCAATCGGTCATATTGTTAAAGGCTCAATATAGAAATTCCAATACCATAAACCTCCAACTATATGTACAGGCACGAGCAAGTTCCTTTAGCAATGATTGATACATTAAGCGGTAAAGACTCCCAGACTTATTAACCATATACAATCCACCAATGACGTACAATACGTATGCATTAATATATCGGTCAAGTTCTTCATTGCTCACATCATAACTTCACTTGACTTCTCTTGAAGTCATTCTTATCAACTAGATATTAGCCAATTAACCTCTTCACTTCTGGCTCAAGCTTAAACTTGTAGTTTCGATGACAATGACTCCTTCAATTGGAAGGCCCCTGATTAGGACTACAACTTTCAATGTGAATGTCACATCACCACAAGGGAAGTGGAAGGTAAAAGCCTCTCGTCTCCACCTTTCCATCAAGCTGTTGTTGGATCTGGTGCCTTAAGTATATTCATTTGTATGCTTGTACTTTTCGAACAGATTAGTTTAATAAAATTATTCATGAATTACATTAATACCCTTTGAACATTGTCATTAATGGTTTTGGCATGCAAAGCAAAATGGAAGCAAATATTAGCTCACTGGTTATCTATTGTTTAACTAATACTAATCAGAATTATGTGGTCAGATCATAATATGGAAAGACAGTAGTAGATAAACCTAAACATGTTCGTAGTTTAATTAGAAATGAGCAAACCAATTAAAAAACTAATATGTCATCTATCAAGTCTAATTGGGAATATGCTTTGTCTTGAGGATCGGAGCAAATGACTCCTAGAAGATAGAGACATAGATTTGACTGACTAGATTGACAGTACATCGAACAAAACCCAAGTAGAATAGATCTTGAATCCGTTTATAGATTTATTCACTTGTAACATTTATAGTGTGGCATACCTTAATCCTGAGTGGATGGTGGACTATATATGTGTGACTCATATACTTTGATGTAAGTAAAAGCTTGACTTCAAATAAATAACGAAAGCTGGTGCATTCGGTATACGACTTCTGCAATATGTAGCATCATTCACAATAGTGGAATTAATAGCCCAAGAAATGGGTAAATGATGTTATCTCATCTGCATTACATGATAGATGAAAAGTAAATGTGACCATGGGGCGTTTGTCTTTGTGATGAATGACTTAATTACTATTTGGTAGTGATTGACTTTTCATGAAGAAAGGTGCAATGTTTATGATGAGGTAAAATAGAATCATATTGGGAGAATGGATTTATCTAAAAAAGATCAAGGATATCTTATGAGGGTAACACACTTATGACAAGGTCATTGGACGAGCACTGATCAAGTAGCTTTTGTAATGGTATGCAATTAGGGAGAGTTCAATCACGATACTATAGTAGAATGACTTCGTAACTAAATAAGTTTGTAATTAATAGGCAAAAAGCTAGAACTTAATTATAAATAATTTGAGCCCTAATTACATATGTCCAACCGATCCATCTGTTAACTCAGTGAAACCAAAATTAAATTGCATTTAGAATCAAATTAAAAGAAATGGATAGAAATGATAAACTTAGAGAAATTAGTTAAATTTGGAAATGAATGTGGTTTTTCACTAAGTATGGAACTGGTTTGAGAATAATTTTAAGTTTTTCAAATTATTATTTAATTAAATAATTGAAGTTTGAAATAGAGTTAAATTAATTGGACATTGCGAATCCATTGAATATGGAAATTCAATATTTTCTCATAGATTCTTTTACAGTAAAGTTGCCATAACTTTAACAGAATTAGAATTGGATTGAAAAAATTATTTAATTAGAAAATTAATTAATTTAATAAATAATATTTATTTTTCGCAATAGAAAAACATGTATAAGGTAGGATTAAATTATAAAGCGTTGGGTTAAAGTCTAGGAAGCACGTATAATTGGACCCAATACAAGAGAGGCCCAAAACCCTTTATAATGTGTACAATGGGGTGACAACCCTAGTATTCTACAATGATTAAATTATACTAGGGTTGTTGCCCTTTTATCATTGTAGAATTAGGGGACTTGTTTTTCTATCAGATAAGTATTATTTGTATTCTACTAATTCAACAAGGATTCTTCAATCTCTCTATAAATAAATCACACTAGTAGGGTTAAAAACACACAACTTTGAGATTTTGTTATTCTACTTGAAAATAACGGTAATTTATTTTCTAAGTACAAATTCTATTTTCTGAGAATAACAATTTTACCGGTTTCTATAGAGAGAGGTTACTTTCTTGTTAAAAGTATTAAGATTGTTCCTAGTTTTGTGTTTAATTCGTGATTGTTTGAGCCCACACTTGAAGTTTGTGGTACGAGAATAACAGAGACGGTCATTTGGTTGAAAGTCGAGAACGCCTAAGATCCGTTTCGCACAAAGCACAGGTACTTTTTAGGAAAAGTTTATTACTATAAATATCAAATTTAAATTAGATTTTTTTTCCAACAACTATAAGCAATGGCAATTGTAGTGGAAAATGAGGTACTTTGTCCACCTTCAAAATATCCATTCTCTAGCTTTCCACCGAGGTTGTGAGCAATAGCAATTGTAGTGGAAAACAAGGTACTTTTGCCACCTTGAAAATATCCACTCATCTATATCGTCTATAAGTTAAAAATGCTCTTCATCTAGAATAAAATGATATACATTACTCAAAATTCAGGGGTTTCATTCCTCAACCTAATAAGTAAACGAAAAAATAATCAATGTTACAATGTATATAATATTAACAATAAATACCTTATCAATGGTTACTAAAACTATATGATTCGCATCCCTCAACGGAGCCTTAATAGGGTTTAAAATATCGATTCTAAGGTGAATGTACACCCTAAACCCGATCTAGAAGTTTAAGCTAAATTTGGATGAGTTATACCAATGTATTGAAAACTAATTTCTTTTCGAAGTTTTAACTTTGAAAAACAGAAATTCATTTTAGTCGATTTAGGTGGTTTTGTAGTTTCGTGTTAGAAACTGACAGATACAGACGAGATTATCAAAAGAAAAGCAAGGTAAATCTAAAAACAATTTACAAACCCCAAAAGATCAAATCCTAACTATATCAATGCAAAACAATCCGAGCTCCCATACACCGTCCGATCCTAAGTCCGATGTCTATCTAAACAGATTAATGTAAGACAAAAGGTGAGCTACCAAGCATCGCGTATAACCAAACTCAGATACAAATAAACAAATCTTATTATATAAATCAAAATAAGTAAATAATTTAATAACATTTTTATAACCAGTACGGAACAGATCTAGGGTATCACGAAGATTTCCACAATAGTAGTACAACAAAACCGTACAAAACAGAATGAAGCAGAACATAACAAATCAATCAGAATAGGACCGAACAAAGCAAAGCAGAGTAGAACAGAACAGAGTAGAAGATGTGTGTTATGCAGATGTTGTATTTTTCAAACATATTAGAATTCAGATTTATCAAAAAACATCCTATGCAAACTCTGCTACACACCAAAATAGAGTTCCCCAGAACTCGTCCAGCCAAATCACACCAATAGATAACTGTACATGGTGCCACCAGAATTTTGCAGTTAAAACTGCCAGATTAGATATATACAGTCAAGCCACTATAATACAGCCAAGTTGTCGGAACATAATTGTAGATAAACCACCAAATAATGCAAATCTTTAAACTATTAGAAACTTCCTCCTTTCATATCAACCCAAGTCCCATGTAATGTGTCATGGCATACATATGTAGAATTAGAGTAATGAGCATGTAAGTCATACTATCTTTTAATAACAGAATTAGTAAACATTAGAGTCCATGTTTTGTAAAACAGAGTTATCAAACCTTAACATATCATATCAGAATTTTCATGAAGTCACATGCACGGTTAAAAATCAAAATCAGTAACAATCAATCTAACATATTCAGGTATCACATATTCTTCATCAACGGAGTAATATAGAGGCTACCAGTAAACTTAACAAAATACAGATCGTACCTAGATAATTTGCACACATTAGACAGTAGCATATTACGTTCTGGTAGATCCTACTCACTTAGGTTCAAACATAACAAACATACATACAGATCACAAGTTGTTCATCGTCAAATCATCAGATATCAGGATACATAACCTAATTCAGATCGTACGGACCCTACAATAAGTCTACATTTGTTTTCAAATGATGCTTGAGGCCCAAGGGAAAAGGTCTGACTATTGCTTCACACGTTCGTGTGGTTTCACATGGCCTAGAGGATTGGCCCGTGTGACTCCACATGGTCTGGAAAACGCCCGTGTGTCCCACATGGCCTAACACATACCCATGTGGTCATAATTCGTGAACAGTGAGGTGCATGGCCTGGACACATGTGTGAACCCTACACAATTCATAACCACACACGACCTGGGCACACGCCCATTTTCCAAGCCTGTGTGTCTCTAATTTTTGTGAATAGTAAGTTACACGGCCTGCCACATAGTCGTCTGGCTTACACGGCCTACCATGGCCTGGTACACGGCCATGTGGCGTTGATAGTCCCATTTTCTGACGATTAAAATTTGAAGAAGAAGAGGTTTTCGGTACCCACCTGATATGGATTCGATGTAGGAGCAACAAGGATGAATTCATGTCCCGACCAATGAATTAAACTAGAAGGAGAAGTCAAACCCCGTACAGAATCGATGTAACGTAACATAACAAAAAGAAAGGTCATTTGAAAATAAGAAACCAAAATGAAGAAACTAAAAAAGGAAAAAAAAATGACAGAAAAATGTCATAGAAAAAGAAAGAATAAAATGAAAATAAAACACACCGAAGGTTTCTGGAAGGTTTTAAATAACCAACCGAAACTAACTACCATACAATGAAATTCAAAAATAAAACATTCCTTTTTGCTTTCACCAAGATTCAAACACAAGACTAACTATTATACAGAAGCTTAACCATTGAACCAGTAGGCTCATTTTTAACATCAATTGACTGAATTTAACTTATAAACAAAACATTCAAACGGAAAGGTTTAAGTAAAATAATAAAATTTCCAGAAATAGAATTCGAACCCAAAACCTCACACACATGCCCAGAACACTTGACCACTGAACCAAACCAATTTACTTGTCAAAAATTTCCAAGATCTAAACTCATAATCAAGGGATGGCCACTCTTGGTTTCAAAACCCAATTTCTTCTAACCTAATTTTTGGTATGTTACATGAAAAGGAAGGATTTGGAGAGTTTTTTTATTGTTTTGCTTAAGGAATTGACAACTATAGGAGGCAACTTTAGCTTGGGTGAGCAAAAAGCAAATGGAGGAAGGAGTATTTATAAGCATAGTTGAAAACATTTTTTAAAAGAAGTCAATGCCCATGGACGCTATGTTGGGAAATTTTCCCATATTGTAGTAAATATGTAGTTGTTTTCTATGTATTTGAATAATGAATAAATAGATAAAGTTAATTTCACATTTCACTAGTATACCTATTGTATTTTTGTCTTTCATGTTTTTCATACATAGCGAAATTGTGACAAGAAAATATTAGTTTATTGATTATCTAAGTTCAAACTAATGATAAGTGGTACTGTAAGAACATTTACATTGTGAGAAAGACAACTTACTTTAGTAGATAATCTAAATGAGTTCATAATCCCGTAAAAGAATCAAAGTGAGCATTTGATTCAAATACTTAGAAGAATTTTTTGTCACCTATAATTCCAATTAGGGAGATGGCTAGTCTTGGCTATCAGAGCAATTAACTCCACGGGTAAAGATATAGATGTACTCATTGGAAGAATGATGCATTGCACTGGACTCAAGTTAAATTAATTCTAAATCCATTTGTGAATTTATTTGCTTGTGACATTCATGGTGTAACTTACCTAAATCTCGAGTTGGTTACTGACCATGCGTATGTAACTCATATGCTTTGATATAACTGGAGGCTTATGCTCTAAAGATGATCGAACCGGTAGTCGGTATGTTGGGTACATGGCTTGTGTATAGTATGGCTTTACTAGCAACAATAGATTTCATAGCTCGATTAAAGATTTAACGATATTCTCTCATTGGGATTGTGTGGATTGATAAATATGGAACATGGTCACGGGTTGCTTGTTCTCAAATGATCAATTTATCACATTCGTTAGTTGACAGTGATCATATTAATCATTAAGAAGACACAATAGCGACAATGAGATACAATAGGATTGCATTAAGTGAACTGATTTAACTCAAAGGAATCAAGGATATCATATGAAGGTAACACACACATGACGAGGTCATTGAACAAAGCAATAGAGTAGATTGCTTTCGTAAAGAGTATACAATAAAGAGTTTTCAACCATGGTACTTATTGTGGACTGAGTCCATGATTAAGTAAATTACGAATTATTGAAACGATGCTTCTGTACGTAATTGCAATTACTTGAGCCTAATTGTATATGTCTGATTGGTCCCCCCACTAGCTCAACAAACACTCGATCGGGCTGTATTTGAATTAGAAGAAAATTTTATGACTTAAGAAATAATTTAATTGAGTCGATTTATTCGATGTAGAATTAAATTGGGTGGTCGTGAGAATTTATTCAACTAGTGAATTTGATTAAAAAATTTTCTTAAAAAATTAATTTGGAAAATCTCAGTGATTTTTGGGGAAATTAATTTTTATCAAGTAAAATTAAATTAATCGAATTAATTAAAATAAATATGATATTTTGAAAATTAATTTTCAAGTCAGACAATTTGCTCAATACGTAATTGAACTTGAAATTTGGACCCGATAACCAAAAATTGAGACTGAGATCTAAAAGTGGTAGAATCGAGCCCAGTGTATGAAGCTAGACCGGACTGGTCATACCGTCACAGGCCTGAACTGAACCAGAAGTAATCGAACTGACTGTCGCACCAGCTAGGCATGCAAATGCATAGCCGATGGTGCCCTGGCCATGACAACAAGTTGTTCGAATAGCCTACTATGGGTCTCAGCCAACCCCATCAGCAATATCGGGCCAAGCGCGCGAACGCCTAGCCAAGGGATGTTGCACCCCGTGCTGCATGGGCAAGCACCTTTTGATTGAGAAAAAATGGAGGCTAAGTGTAGGGCCAACCCCGCCTCAGCTACAACACTAGCGACTTCAAGAGGAGGTGTCATGTAACAACTCGGTATAATGGTGTTGAAAAGTATGGTTTCAGGTTTCATTTTAATGAATTGAGTTTGTAAATAATTAATAAAAATATTTATGGAATTATGCTATAAATGGATTGAATCGAGCATAAGTAATTTAGCTTATTTGAGTATTTAATCTAGTCCAATGATTAAATTGTAAATTTAGATAGCTATAAATTTTAATTTGAAAATAGTTAAAAGGACTAAAATTGCTAATAGCCCAAAAATTTTGGATGGCAATACAAATGTCAAATTTGTGGCTAAAAAAAATGTGGTTGATATGTGTTATTATTTATTATAAAATAATAATAATAATAAAGTTAAAATAGTTTAAGTGGAAGGAAAGAGAAGATGTCTTCTCCATTCTTCCATGTGAGAGAAAAAAGAAAAGAGAAAAGAAACATAACAGATTTGCTTAGGATTTTCAAAATTTAACCCACAAATTGGTAAGTATGACCATAAGTTAACTTATTATTTATTTTTCCTTTTAATTTCATTGTTAAGTAAGTTGACAAAACGAAGGAAGTTACACATGAGTGGCTGACTAGAAATTCAATATTGAGATTGATTATTGTGATAAAGAGTTAAATTGTATAAAAATTTGAAACATTATGATTTATTAAAGTTGCACATTTGGCTTGAACATGAGATGAATCATGCCATGTTTTTTTTATGATATGACATTTAACAGATGTAACACCCCTCACCCGTATCCAACGTCGGGACAGGGATTCGAGGCATTACCGGACTTAAACATTCACAACATGCAAAATCGGGCCACGAAATTTTATCCAAAATTAAAACATCTTAAACACATACACATCGTCCCTTATACAGGCCTTCGAAGCTAATAACATACATTGGGGTGGTTCAGGACTAAACCAAGAATTTTGAAAATCTATGGGCAACTTAACTAATTTTCTTACTTCGTAGAGTCACACGCCTGTGTAGATTGGGCCGTGTGGTCACACACGTCCGTGTAGCTTGGGACATGCCCGTGTCCTGTGCCCATGGAGCTCTCTGTCCATTTGGTCATGAACAAGTTAGGGTCACACGGCCAAGGCACACACCCGTGTGCTTAAGCTGTGTGTCACACACGGCCTAGACACACGCCCGTGTATCTATCCGTGTGGACAATTTCAAGGCTATTTTCTAAGCCAATTGTCACCCTTAATTACCTACATACACTTATACATTTTCATAGCAATTTACATGGCATATTTGAGTAATTATATATTCACAATCAAGACACAAGCATGGCATTCTCACAACAACACATAATATATTACCAACAATGCATGGCACACAAGCATATGCACATCACCAATATCAGACATAATATGAATAGCTAGATTTATAAGTCAAAATCATTAGCTCACTAAAGACCAATATATTTGGCCAAATTATAATAACACATGTTATAAAACTAGATCCATATACATGCCACTCACTTGATAATTCTAGCATATGTGTTTATACTCTCAAGGTGTTGCCTTGATAGTGTGATGCTGCCTCCGACGATCTCCAACCCTAAGCTAACCTAACAACACTAAAAGAAATGAAAAGGAGGGGGTAAGATTTACACTTAGTAAGCTCGCATGAAATAATAATAAGCAATTTACTAACACGCTTTCCATAGTAAAACTAACTCAATTGTACATTTACACATGTTCTAGTTAAGCTACTTTCTTGAGTCACAGTCACTAAATCATTTATAATTGGAGTTACAGAACTCCAAATTAATATCCATAAATTTTCTCAAAAACTAGACTCATATATATTTCCACCATAAAATTTTTAGAATTTTTTGTCCAGCCAATAAGTACAGTTTATTATTCAAATTCTCCCATGTTTCGCTGTTTGACAGCTTTGATCTTTCTTCACTAAAATTTATTTATCTCATAGTACAAGACTCGGATAATGTTCCTGTCTCTTTCTCCTAAAATTATACTCATTAAAGATTTTATTCATATGATTTCTAACTCATAATTATTTTTTACAATTTCTAGTGATTTTCCCAATTTAGAACAGGGGATTTCAAACTCATTCTGACTCTGTCTCACAAGAATTCAAATATCTCATAATTCAAAATTCTTTTGCTTACACCGTTTCCTTGATGTGAAACTAGACTCATTAAGATTTAATTTCATATATTATTCAGCCTCTAATTCGACTTCCACCATTTATGGTGATTTTTCAAATTCGGCTACTGTTGTTGTTCAACACTATTTTGGTGCAAAAATAACAATAGCTATCATAATTCCATTGTCACATTGATCATGGACTCATTATTTCATAAATCTCATATCAATTACACAATGTAAGTTAACATGATATTGCAACACAATTCATAATCATAAGCATGAGGATGATCATTCAAATCTTTTCACTTGTTCATCATGTATTCACATATATATGCATGAATTCGCTTACTCATCATTTACACATTCAGTAAGGCATCACTTATGAGTATAATGTACATACCTATACATATCCATAGTATATTAATTACTTTATCACCACGCCCTTCTCGGGACTTTCATCGTATCATTCATTAGTATACACAAAGTATACCTTTTCAATGTATACAAAGTATACCTTTCCTTTCAAATGGTATACACAAAGTATACATTTCATTTTCAAATGGTATACACAAAGTATACCTAACATTTTCAAATAGTATACACAAAGTATACCTTTCCTTTCCAAATTTGATAGCTGAAGCTATCCCTTTTCACATTTGATAGCCAAAGCTATCCCTTTTCACATTCGATAGCCGAAGCTATCCCTTTTCACATTCGATAGCCGAAGCTATCACTATTCACTAATCAGGTAGCTGGAGCTACCACTTTTCACTAATCAGGTAGCCGAAGCTACCACTTTTCACTGATCAGGTAGCCGAAGCTACCACTTTTCACATTGTATACATAAGGCGTACATTTCCTTTTCATAATGAGATCAAAAGATTATCCTTTAGGGACAACCTTTATTGCAACATATGCAAGATCTCATATTCTCGGTAATCACCAATTTCTTTTAAATATCATATCCCATCAAATTTCTATTAACATCAAATTCAATACAATTATAACAAATTATATTTCATGTATATCAATAATATCACGAATAATAGGCTTATTAAATCACGCGAACTTACCTCGGATCCAGAAATGGCAACTTACCATTCTAGTCCATAACCTTGTATTTTCTCGATTTAAGCCCAAATCTCGATTTCCTTGATCTATAATATCACATTTAGCCTAATAATTAGTCACACTATTCATATGAGTCTAAAAACATATTTTTACAAATTTGCATTTTGACCCTTAAACTTTTGCATATTTGCACTTTTGCCTCAGTGTTCGGAAATTAAACTGCTTCCTATTTTATTATGTTTTATGACATGCTGATCTTTTTTCCATTCTATTGCAACATAAAATTCTCACTCTAACATGTACTTATCAACATTGGGTATTTTTACCGATTATGTCGTTTTATTCGTTTTCACGTAAAATCGCTTAGCAAAAGTTGTTCAACACAATTTCAAGCTTCATATTCTACCATTAAACATCAAAATACATGCATATCATTCATGGTTAAATTTTTAAACATAGATCCTAACTCAAAATAATGGTAGAAATGAGCAGATCATGTTACTGGGATTTCAAAAATACATTGAACATTAAAAATGGAGCTCGGAATCTCTTACTATTAAGCTTGGAAGCTTGGTCAAACTCTAACGATGGCTGCTCTTGGTACATTCTGCTGTAGCAAGAAGAAAGGGACACATTTAGGGTTTAAAATTTGTCTTTTAATTCATTTTACCCCTAAATGACCAAAATGCCCTTTTTACTATTCTTTCAAATTTTACCCAACCAAGACCATTTTTGTCCAACAAGTTATAAAATGGTTTAATTATCATTTAAGAATCTTCTATTTAAAATTTCATGACAATTAGACACCTCTAACATGTAAAACTCAACTTTTCACTTTTACAATTTAGTCCTTTTTACTAAATTGAGTGCCCAAACGTCAAAATTTTCGAACGAAATTTTCACGAAATCATTTTGTGAAATTGTAGATCATAAAAATATAATAAAAATAAAATTTTTCTCATCGAATTTGTGGTCCCAAAACCACTGTTCCGACTAAGCCTAAAATCGGGATGTTACAACAGAAAAGTTGTTAAGATCAATAGAATGGAAACTGAAGTAAGAATGAAATTAGACTATGGGTTGTTGTAGTAATTGTTGGACAAGGTTGAGAATAATTAATGAGTTATAGAATCAAATAAAATAATAGTAATAATAATTACTTCGACTATAAGTCGATGAGCGCTAGGCGCATTTTCCTTCAAACGCCCAAATTGTGGCTTTCACAATTACTACTTCGCCTGAGTCGATGAGTGCAAGGCGTGAATTGTTTACTCGAATGTATCGATATAAAATTACTTCGACTATAGGTCGATGAGCACCGGGCGCACTAACCATCAGACATACCGACGAGTGTTAGGCACGGTTATTGCTTTGGATTAACCGATGAGCGTTGGGCGCAATTTGTTTAGTTTGGGACTTATCGATGAGGCAATGAGTGCCAAATTATAGTATTAATAGGGTTCGTAAATTAGTTTGGATCTCAGCTATGTATTAGCGAACAATCAATATTGAACGGGAAGAATGGTTAGATTCAAATTGTTAATGTAATGCAATATGAAAATTTGAGACAAAATCAAATAAGGTTGTGTACGTCGTTAGCAAAAAGTGTTAATAAGTTTGTTAAAATGGATTGGTTAATTATAATATTGCATTTGGTTTGTTTGGGATACAAGTGTATATTACTGAATTGGATAAACTTTGATATGAAACATACTTGAATTGATCTAAGGAAGAAATAAATCAACTGAGTCCAATTATTTAAATTTAATTCTATATTGAGTAAGTTATAGTAATACCACTTGAAATTAATACTCACTGAACGGTCTTATTTTCATATGCAGGTTAGCTTTATTTTAAGATTTTGTACTCAGAGTTGTCAGCATCCAACCGACAAATCCTAAACTCAACAAAGTTCATATATTTTATTTTGTTTCAAGTTGGTATGTACTTGGTTTTTAAGAAAGTGAAATTATGTTGAATTCAAGTGATACAAGAGGAGAGATGATTGCGTCTATTTATAGGTTTAAAAACCTTATTCTAATCAAAGTCAAATATAAGTAATGCAGTAAAATTAAAACACCTTACTCTAATCAACATCAAATAGAAGAAGTAAACTTTTATACGAATTTTACTTATGCAGCCTATTCCGTACCGCAAGGCCCAGAGGCCCCCGCACCCCTAGTTACAACACTAGTCCAATATTTTGCTTATTATGGATTTACAATGGGCTGCAACCTTTGACCTCATAGATCCCCTATTTTACCTATTGTATTTTATTTTAACAGGAATTTAGGTTACACAATTTCTAACATAAACCATACATTCAACTTAGGAAATTGCATCACAAATCTAAATCAAAAGTATTTCAAAGTCCCAAAATAAGCTAAAACTTGCCAAATATACTCAACATACCAAATCCTTATGAAAATATAATCAAGACAAAAGAATTCACCCAATGACCTAGGTACATGCCGAAAACTAAGTTCAAAATTGATGAATTACAAAGATTAACAAGTGTGTAGCTGAGACTTCTACACACTTCCAATACCTGCACACAGAACAAACAATCCACACACAGAGGTTTTAAAGATTATCGGTGTTAACAAAAATTCAATCCCATAATATAAAACCATAAAGCAATAAAGCATGCTAACACATCAAAAGATCATCAATTAAACATGTTTCATATAAAAAATTTAGAATTAGATTAGTTTCTTTATCACATTTTTAGTAACATAATTTAAGTCGCATAACATATCCAAGTCACACTTGACATTGCCTCTAAACCTAGGATAACATATTTCCATAATGATAATCATCACAAATTTCAAATCATCTCCATCATTATCATATTGAATCATAATTAAGTTTATTCCTCTATTAACCAATTATGGATCAAGAATGGAAACATAGATTAATCCCCTAACACTTCACATAGATGCGCACAAACACCAAACGAGCGAAAACGTCCCAATGCATGTAAAAAAATGACTTCCCCTAACTCTTCAAAAATGCAAAAAAGTTCCAAATATAAATGCATACAATCGCCAATAAAATGCACACAAGTGCCAAATATTCACCCATTACAAACAAACCCTATGGCATGCCAACTATACCAAAACTATTTCCAACACTATTTAATAGGACATTTATTTCATAAAACATGTCTCAAAAACATCAAGCATCATCAATTATCATCATATGTCACAAATTACTTTGACTATATGTCAATTAGCACCGGGCGCACTAACCATCAGACATACAGACGAGTGTTGGGCACGATTATTACTTTGGATTAACCAATGAGAATTGGGCGCAATTTGTTTAGTTTGGGATGTATCGACGAGGCAATGAGTGTCGAATTATAGTATTAATAGGATCCGTAAATTAGTTTAGATTCGAGCTATGTATTAGTGAACAATCAATATTGAACAGGAAGAATGGTTAGATTCAAATTGTTAATGTAATGCAATATGAAAAATTGAGACAAAATCGAATAAGGTTGCGTACATTATTAGCAAAAAATGTTAATAAGTTCGTTAAAATAGATTGGTTAGTTATAATATCGCATTTGGTTTGTTTGGGATACATATGTATATTATTGTATTGGATAAACTTTGATATGAAACATACTTGAATTGATCTAAGGAAGAAATAAATCAACTGAGTCCAATTATTTAAATTTAATGCTATATTGAGTAAGTTATAGTAATACCACTTGAAATTAATACTCACCGAATGGTCTTATTTTCATATGAAGGCTAGGTGTATTTTGAGAATTTGTACTCAGAGTTGTCAGCATCCAACCGACAAATCCTAAACTCAACAAAGTTCATATATTTTGTTTTGTTTCAAGTTGGCATGTACTTGGTTTTTAGGAAATTCATTTGGCTATAGATATGTATTTGTGACATAAAAAAAGATTAACTTTCGGTTGCTATAATCATAATATTATTAGTTAACTAAATGGTTTTAATTTGATATACTTAGTTTGTGGTATGTTTCAGAATATCGAAGTGTTGAGAATTGATTTGGGAGATGATTTGAATATGAATATATTGTGAAATCTAAATTTTGCAGGGGGTTTTACGTAAAATAAGCAGAAATACTGTCGAAATTTTAAAAAAAAAATTTACCACTACACAACCATTTCAATAAAGTGAAATAGTAAAATAGATTGTTTCAGCATTTGAATGTGGCATTTTATATTCAGATCCTCTAACTAGATCGAATATAATGTGTCACACGTCGAGTCGACTAGACCCATTCGGAAAAAAAATGCAACAATTCGAAGTGCCAAGAGGAAGTTGCATCGGCGATGGTACCATCGGGCATAGCGACTGTGACAACGGCCAGTAGATGGTGGGCAGTAGTGGTTCTTCAGCAGTAGAGCAGTAGAAAAATTATACTCCTAGTTGGGACTCTACCGGGTAAATTGATTTCAAATTAACTTTTAAATAGATATAATAATATTATTTTAACAAATTTAACATTAAATTTAATTAAATATTTATCTTGATAGTATTTTATTAATTTAATATTAATGTGAGATATTAAATGTGATTTAATATTTATCTTGATAGTATTTTATTAATTTAATATTATGTGAATAATTTCAATCCAAGTTGAACTCTCTCTAAACACTCCCTATATAAAGAGAGTCTAGGTCATTATTCTTACACACTTGAATTCAGGAAAAGTTGTAGAGAGAAAAATCTCTAAAAAAATTATTTCAAAATATTTCTAAAGATATTTTTATTATTTACAACTTGACCCTAGAAGTTTAGAGAAATTATGAAATTACAAAATTACCCCACTAGTAATTTTGTGAAAAAAATTTCTGATTCAAAGCGAGCCCACACTCAGTAGACATGAACTTGAGAATAGCGGAAAAGAACACTTGGTCGAAACATTCATCCTAGACGAATAAAAAAGGTTTGAATTTTGATTAAATATTTATTACTTTAGATAACACAATCAAACTCTTATTTTGGAAAATAATTTAAAACTCTGGTTTTCCTTTAAACCTATTTTCCATTCCGTTTTCCAAACTCAATCTTCCAACACTCCAACATTAATTTATAAAGGTTAGGCTTAGGTAAACGGTTAAAAATCAGATAACTAAGGTTGACATCCACCGATAGCAATCTCTTATTAAGATATTTTTTAAAGTTAGGTTTACGAAAAATGGTGAAAATTTAAATACATAGGAACTCGAAACACAAGCAATTATTAGGATTAAGTTTACGATAAATTATGAAAAATTAAATAAGTACAAACTCGACATCCATAGGTGTAAAGCTTAGTATAATGCATTTATTAGGGTTAGGTTTAGTAAACAATGGAAATATTTAATACAAAGAAATTCGACAACCATTGGTGTCAAGGTCCTTTAGTATATATATATCAGGGTTTAATTCTCAATTGTAAAAATTAATTGCATATAAATCACATATAAAAGAATAGCTCAACACCCACGATTGTTGATATTATTGGATGCTAGTTACAATTAAAAGATCTAGAGATCCTTATTAAATACACTAAACTAAGGATCTGTAGGAGTTGAGATTATTTAATCGTTGCATAATTAGTACTATGATTCAATTGGGGTGATGAAATTTTTGTGGCGCTAATTTTACAAAAAAAATCAATATTTGTGTGTGTTGAGGTGGTTCTAAAAAAATGTATTCTAAAAAATAAGTTTAAAGGATACTTACAACTAGAAATAATATTAAAAATCATTATATTCTAGTAAAAAAACCAAATATAAATATAAAATGTGAGAAATAAATGTGTATGCGTGTGTGCGAGGAAAAATGTATTCTAGAAAATAAGTTTGAAGGATAAAGATGTGTGTGTGTAACATCTTACACAAGACCTTGAATTCGATCGGATGAAAGATGTCACATCTCATGCCAAAACAACTCAAATAAACAATAAAATGACCATTGAAGCTAAAAACAAGTCAAGTGCGGAAAATATATTTAAAAGATATTACAAGTGTTAAATACACATAAATAAACTCAAACGGGCCAATATACAACAATCTGAGGTTATAGACCACCAAACACGGAGCCAGGTTATGAACCTTAGGACAAACTAGCAAATTGCAATATTATGTCTAAAGATAGTGAAGCCATGTCTTGTGGTATGCCTCCCTTATTTTTGAATTTTAGCTTAGAAGTTCCATGTCTCAAGACAATGCAACCATGTCTCGAGACTTGACCCATATGTCTTGAGACAATGTTTGGACTAAATTTTTGGTATTTTAGCTTCGATGTTTTATGTCCCAAGAAAATAACACCATGTCTCGAGATTTTGTGCCCTATGTCTTAAGACATGTACCCAGAAATCTATGAATCACATGAAAATGCTCTTGAGGTCTCGAGACATGTTCTTAATGTCTCAAGACACATGCCTATAAATGCCAAAAACAATCATTACTAGTCATGCAATTGAGCCTTTATATGCACCTAAAAAGATACAACATGCAACCCCAATACAAACACAATTGATATACTAAAACAAGTCTAAAACATGCAAAACATTAGCACTAACATAATAGATTAAAAATTCACTAGGTAAGTAAAATGTAAACCATAAATTGTAAAATTGAATATCGATAATGACAATGAATCGCAAAGATAGAGAGAAAAAATAGAACACACAGAATTTTACATGAAAACCCTTTTGAGAAAAAAAACCACGGGCAAAGGAGAAGAAAATTATGTTGAATTCAAATGATACAAGAGGAGAGACGATTGCGTCTATTTATAGGTTTAAAAACCTTATTCTAATCAAAGTCAAATAGAAGCAATGCAGTAAGATTAAAACACATTATTTTAATCAACATCAAATAGAGGAAGTAAACTTTTATATAGATTTTACTTATCCAACTTATTTCGTACTGTGAGGCCGAGAGGCCCCTGCACCCCCAGTTACAACCCTAGTCCAATATTTTGCTTATTATGGATCTACGATAGGCTACAACCTTTGCTTTCATAGATCCCCCATCTTGCCTATTGTATTTTATTTTAACAGGAATTTGGGTTACACAATTTCTAACATAAACCATACATTCAACTTAGGAAATTGCATCACAAATCCAAATCAAAAGTATTTCAAAGTCCCAAAATAAGTTAAAACTTGCCAAATATACTCAACATACCAAATCCTTATGAAAATATACTCAAGACAAAAGAATTCGCCCAGTGACCTAGGTACATGCCCAAAATTAAGTTCAAAATCGATGAATTACAAATATTAACAAGTGTGTAGCTATGACTTGAGGCCTTAGATGTTGTGAAAGATCGAATCAAGACTTGTACACACTTCCAATACCTGCACACAGAACAAACAATCCATACGCAGAGGTTTTAAAGATTATCGGTGTTAACAAAATGCCAATCCCATAATATAAAACCATTAAGCAATAAAGCATGCTAACACATCAAAAGATCATCAATTAAACATGTTCCATATAAAAAATGTAGAATTAAATTAGTTTTTTTACCACATTTCTAGTAACATAATTTAAGTCGCATAACATATCCAAGTCATACTTGACATTGCCTCTAAACCTAGGATAACATATTTCCATAATCATAATCATCACAAATTTCAAATCATCTCCATCATTATCATATTGAATCATAATTAAGTTTATGCCTCTGTTAACCAATTATGGATCAAGAATGGAAACATAGATTAATCCCTTAACACTTCACATAGATGCACACAAACACCAAACGAGCGAAAATGTCCCAATACATGTAAAAAAAATGACTTCCCCTAGCCCTTTAAAAATGCAAAAAATTTCCAAATATAAATGCATACAATCACCAATAAAATGGACACAAGTGCCAAATATTCATCCATTACAAACAAACCCTATGGCATGCCAACTATACCAAAACTATTTCCAACACTATTTAATAGGACATTTATTTCATAAAACATGTCTCAAAAACATCAAGCATCATCAATTATCATCATATGTCATTAAATCCACCTAAAACCATCAATGGGATGCAATTCGAAAAAATGTAACTCTTTCTCATTTTTTTTCCGACAATTCAAGAGAACTCTAATCTAATCCATCGAAAAACAAAAACTAACTTCACAATGAAGTTTAATTTAGCAACTCCTAAACACTGAAAAACCATTAGCAATTCAAACTCTTACACTCTCTTACTAGAACTTTCCAAGCTTTCAACAATGACAATTATAAAGAACTCCTTCAAATATATAAAGAAACTACAAATTCAAGTTTCCCACAAATTCTAAACTCAAATTTGACAAGAATCTAGCTAAAAATCGTAGATAAAAGCTTTCTCACTTAACCTTGAAAAATACTCAAAAATGAAAGAAAATGCAAGAAAAATTAAAAAAAAATCAAATTCTCAAGCTTAGAAATCATAAATCTTATTGGAGAACTCATTACCTTGCTGGAAAAATTTTTAAAAAGAGAGAGAAAGGGAGAGAGAGAGTGAGAGAGGGAGAGGTAGAGGGAGGGAGGGAGAGAGAGAGGGGGACATAAAGGGAGAGGGAGAGGGAGGGAGAGAGAATGTTGGTAAAAATTAATTGTGACAGTGATATAGACGAGAAAGTCAAAAATATTACTTTTATAATTATTTTAAGGCGAGATAGTGTGAATTTTTTCTAAACATTGAATTAAGTTACATCAAATGTCATATCAATTTTTACTTTAAAGAAAATTTACCCAATTGAATTGATTTAAAGAATATTCTTTTTTATTTTTCTGATCTCTATATAAATATTATATTAATAATTTTATTATATCTATTTTATTTTTATTATAATCACATAAAAATTAGAATATACTGATAAATTATTTTTTATGTCAATTAATAATAAATTGCGAAAGTTATTTTTATGAGTTTAAAAATTTGTCCCAAAATAATGTACATTAAGAAGTTATGTAAATTTCATTTTAATTTATAAAGTTTTGAATAATATAAATAAATGAAATAAGTAAAATCAGCTCCATGCTCCCGCCTTTCAACCGACATTGCTGTTAATTTGAGTAGGTTAAGGCGTGGCCCCACCGCACACTTTTTTTGTTTTTATCATTAAATAAATTATTATGTTTTCCGATTTTATTTTTTATAATTCCTTGTTTGGCGGGAAATTTACTGAACCCAATTTGATACCTGGCGTCAAGTCCGGGATGTTAACGAGCCGTTATAACGTACCTGAAAGTTTCCAAATGCATTCATGCGATTTGCCGTTTAGGAGTAAACAGCGATCACGGTGGAAAACGGCAACCGTTTAAATAGGCGGGGATAAGCCGATATAAAGAAGTGGGATTCTGAATTTGTACAGGTGCCACGTCATCGAAGATTCAGATTCCATGATATTTGTACGGTACAGATTATGATCTTATCACCAACAAGTTTATGGGGATTCCGTGACACACTAAGTTTAGCTACCATAAATTAAATTAAAAATTTTATTATATGCGTTTTTATATGAAAATTATGTATTTAAATTACAGATATACATTTAAAAATAATATACACTGAAGAATAAAAATATAATTTAAGACTAAAGATAATACATATGTAATATATATGAAATCATAATAAAAAAAGTATTTAAAATATGAATAAAAAGAGATTTAAATATGTAAATACATCATATTAAATGCACATCATTTGTTTATCATGTTATTGACAACTCATTTGACAATTCGCGTATACTTCATGCTAATTTTTTTTGAATTTTAAATTTTTAAAATTTTTTTATAATTTTTAAATATTTGATGACATGACATATAAAACAAATATTGGCATGTTAGTATAGAGTACACATGAATTACATTGAGGGTTGCCACTGTTTTAATTAAATTTCTGTTAAAAACAATTTAACTATTTTAAAATATTAATTATCAAATTTAGTTAAAAAAATATAAAATTGAAGGTTGAATTTGTATTTATACTTAATTAAAATCCATTTTAGAACCTATTTTATTTGGTTTACTAAACACATGATAATTAATGAATTCTATTATCAATCAAAAGATAAGTTTTAGATATTTTATTATTTGCAGTATTTTTCATCATTAATAAATATTTGATTATCACCTTAATTGATTATAAAAATATTTAAAATTATTTTATTAAATCGTGTTTATTTTAATATTTTCTTTATCATTTCATTTCTCTTGCCTCTAATACATATGTATTTTTTTTTAAATATGGCCATGTATATATGTTTTTTTTCCCAATCATTTGAATGTATTTTAAACAAAATTAGTAGTATTATATTCTAAGCATATTTTAAAACAAATCTTAAGTAAAATATTTTTTAATAATTGGACCGATATATTTTATTAATAATGAATGAATGATGTGTCCATTTGTCAAAATATTATGGTTCCACGTCGTATTGTTTCTTAATTTGCTAATATACCTTATATGATATTAGTTGCATTCCCATACTATCAACAAGTTTATTATATTTAGTAATTAGTTTTTTCTTCATATATACATAAGTTCATTATCTGTATTAATTAAAATATATTATATTAAATTATTAAAAAGATATACAAAATTTATAAAATTTCATGAATAATATTATTAGAAAAGTAAAAATAATTAAATATTTTTTTATAATAATGATAGTTTAAATTATAATGAATATAAATTAAGATAAAAAATTTAATATTGAAAATAAACTTGAATGATTTGTTATTACTGCCAATTATGATTTTAGCTTTACTCTTAAAAAAGAATTAGAATATAATTTAAAGATTAAAATAGAATTTTTTTTGTAAATTAAATTATTAAAAAATTTTACATAAAAAAGTTGTATAAAAAATACAATTGGAAACTAAATTAATATTATGATTTCAATAACACCTTTGATATCTTTCTCATTTATATGAAAGAAATATTTTATATATATTATATATGAAACTCAATTTTCAATAATTAAAAAAAATGAATGCATGAATGAGTAAAATTTAAATTTAAGGGACTTGAAGCACATATTGTATTTTCAACATTAGATATTAAAAATCGTATATAATGACTTAAAATTAAGAAAAAAATTTAAATTGGACTAAGTGTGTAAGTATTTATATATATATTTTTCATAATCTATGATTAAATCAATTATAATAAAGATTATTGACATATATGATTCTTGTTATATGAAGGTGTATTCAATATTGATATATTTTTCAAGCTGTTTGTTTCTTATTTTTTGTTTTGCTTAGTGGCGGTGTCAGCCTTCGAGCTGGCTATCGCCTGCATTTTTCCTTCCCATATCAACACTTTCTTTCTTTCTTTCTTTTTCTCATTCACTATACATGTCTTCTTTCTTTTCAGTTTACAAATCTATCTTGTTAGTATCTTTGTTGTCTTCACAAGTTGTGTTAGACAGATGATAGTGCCTGTCATTTGCTAAAACTCCACCAGCCACCAGTAGTTTTTCTTGGAAATGGGTGACTCTTCGTCAACTTCTTAATTTGTTTATATTTTGACAGTATTTCAAAATAATAAATGATTTCACACGTCTATTTGGACCCGTGTTGTATTAAGTTTTATATGTTTTTTGTTTGTTTTTCCATTGTTTAATTAGTCTTCAGTTTTAGAAATTTTTGTCTGTTCTTGTAGCATGTTTTTTTTAAGTCTTGCTTATGCATGTAATCTTAGTTTTATAAGTGATTTTATGGATGATTTTGTTGTCATCCTCTCTAGTTTGGTGAATACTTGATTCTTTTGTCGATTTTTGCTCGCCGGTTTGGACTATTGGAGGTTGATTTCCTTATTATATTAAGTGCTTGCAATCACTCCAGATGTGTCGTACTTGAGTTGTGACAAAGCCAATTGTCAACGTGTCATAATGTTCTATTGATGCTAAAGCTAAAAACTTTGTTGTGTTGATGGAGTTTGTGATTCACCGTCTACGACGAGTGTTTGCTATTATTTTCTCTCTAAATTGTATAGTTTCATTAATTGAACGAATTAATGAATTTACCTTCTAAAAAAATTGATATATTTTTATAAGGAAATCAAATTGAAATAATGTTCATTTTAATCTTTACTCAATAAAGACACATGGAAAATAATTAGCGTGTCAAATGACAGTTTCTTGACTGTGCTATATTAAAATATTTTCCTTAATTGTAACTTTAAATTGCTATAGTATCTATATATATATATATTAAATTACTTGATATTAATTTTTTTAAAAAATTAAAAGGATTTACAAATAATATAAGTAAAAAATATAAAATAATGTGAAAATTAATATATCTAAAAATAATAATTCAAAAAGTAATATGTCAAATTAAATTACTATAAGAAATAAAAATTCATTTTAATAAAAAAAATTTAAAAAAAATTCAATCATAATTTTTTTTAAATAAAGTACTTAAAATGGAATTTATATATATATTTCATTTAAGATAATTGATTGTAAATATAGAGAAAATATTCATATTCATTCCTAAATTAAATGAAGTATTTTATATTGATTAGGATGTGGACTTAATAATTATACTAGGAAGTGTCAAGTACTTGCCATAATTACCCAAAACATTTATTTCCTTATTCAAAATAAATTATATTACTTCAAGGTCTTTTAATCTTTATAATTTATTTTAAAAAATCAATAAAAAATTTGCACCATTTAAACTTATATTTGAGTTCAAATTAAAGTATTTTAATTTAATTTATTTTTATTATGTATATATTATTATCTCCATCAATTGTATATATTGACAATGTTGTTGATTGAGTTGATGTCACAAGTTAACTCGAAACTAATTAAAGATCAATGATAACACCATGATAAATAATTGTAATGCATTTAGTATTTTTAATATGATGTATTTACGTATTTACGTATTTACGTATTTAAATTTTGTTTTCCTTACATTTTCTTTTTACATTTTAATATCGTCCATATTTCATGTGCTATTATTAATTAAATTCAAATCGTATATTTTATTATTTGGGTGAGTATTTGATACGCTAGCAATGTACTTTCTTATTCAACAAATAGTCATGCGTTTCTTTTTTTAAAATATTTATTTTTTAATATTTTACTATACCTCCATAAAATATTTTTCAATTCCCTGATCTTGCTTGTGGACTTAAAAACTCTATCAGCGGTGTACCAAATAATTTCGCTTATTATTTATAGGTTAGAAATTGATAGATTAATAGTGTACTTTTTTTTATTTCACAAGCAATCTTAAAATATTATCACATGTCTCTTTTTTAAATATTTATCTTTTTAATATTTTACTATATTTCTATAGAACACTTGTCAACCTTATAAATTTAAAAACTCCACTGACAATATACCTAATATTTTCTATTATTTATTATATTTTATTTTTAAACATACTTTTATATTTTAAATATGTAATTTTTACACATATATATATATATATGTGATAAAACTTTTAATAAAATTTATATAGAAAGAATGGATTAAGTTGAGTTGAATTGAGTTATGTATACGATAGGGATTTGTGACTATGTATAAAAGAAAATCAAGCATGGTTTCAAAGGGGAAAACAATTATAATCATAACAAATAATGCATGAAGGGGATGCCCTAATTATTATGTTTTCTCTTTTGAATTATGAAAAAGAAACTAGAGTGGGATGCTAATCTACGTAGGTGTAGTGTGGTGGTAATTTATTCTATTTTTTAATTATATATTTAGGGGTTCGATTATTGTTTATGAAAATGAAGAATATTTTAAAATAAATCAAGTTCTAGCAATGAGAGAATTTATCACTGTTGTTTTCCTTAAGTTCGATAAAAAAAATAATTGACATTGTAAAAGGAATCTTAATTTACTTCTAACCTTCAGATATAAGGCGAAAGAAAAAAAATCGAAAAATGATGTTTGAATAATTTTTAGAATATAAGTTAAAAAATTATTATTATTAAAATCAAATTAAATTATATTTTTTCATTAATTTATAATTATTTTTATTTTTATGATGTAAAAAAATATTTTTATTTAAAATATTTAAAAATAACTTAAAAGTCGTATATAGATATTATTTTATCCAATAATGTCGAGAAACCATAAAAACAAATCTTATTTTATAAAAAAAAGAAATTCAAACACAAAATTAAATATAGAATTAAAAAATGTAAAAAAGTTGGATGAAAATGAACCCAACTTACAGCTATATTATATAGATTCCTAATCCAATTGGGCAACAAATATAGATGATAAAATCATAATAACTCCTCCTCTAAAATCCTACTTACTCTGAAGATTGAGTCTGTGTGTTATTGATAAATAATTTAGGTGCATTATTGCGCACTTTCCACTACCAAAGTTATTAGCACAATCGGGTCAAAAGCAATGGCCAATTTCCAAATTTATACCAATAGACTTTGACTTCCTACTCCCTTAAAGGGTAAAATGACTTGCGAGAGCTCAAATACATCTAATTTTAATTTTTGAATTTCAGAAGCAAATTATTGATAAACAAAATAAGTCATTTTTACACTCAATAATTTGCAACAAACAGAGACAAATAATATTTTCTTTTAATTTTATATATCTCTGATTATATCTGTTTCTTTTAACACAACGCATAACCTCAAATTTAATATAAATAAAAATGATAGGGACTTGTACCAAAGCACTCTCCAATCCAAATCGATTATGAAATTCAATAATTGATAATCGACTAATAAAATAATATAAATCAATCCTACAATTAAATTAATTGCTATATTTGTTTAACGATAGTTGAATTACATTGAGTTGGTTATGATTATTTTTTTGTTTCTGAAAGAATGGTTGTTAATTTCTTGATTGTATATGATAAATGTCTTTTTAATTTTTAAAAAATTGACATTTATCTTTTCTTTTTATTTTTTTAAATTTTTATAACCCTAACTCTTACAAATAAATTCCATAAAAGTAAAAAGAAAAAAAGAAATAGTTGCAAGTATTTTTCTTTAATATTTGAATATAATTGTTAATTAAGTTTAAAAATAACCAAAACAAAAGAGGACAAAAGTGTCCGGCCACTGGACAATTCCTTTTCGGTTGTTTGCACATCTTACATTCCAAGAAATTTTCATTTCTTTATTTTTATTAAATATTATTTGGTATTGCCATTTTTAAGGCTGACCCTGAAACCTTAATAAATGCAGTTTGTCTTCAACATTCTCTACCCCTAACCCCTTCTCCTTCCCTCCTTTCCTTTCTTTCAAAATCCTTACTTATTAAGTCTCACCATTATTGTGAATCCTTCACCTCATCTCATCTCATCTCGCCTCACTTCCCTTTCTTTCCTTCTCTTTCCCTTTTTCCTCTGTTTTTCATTGTGTTCTTTTGGTCATGGCTAAGCAGATGGATGATTCTGAGTTTTGGCTTCCACCCAAGTTTTTAATGGATGATGACTTTGTTTTGGAGAAAGAGAAGCTTCAGAGAAGCAATATTGGCGAAAACAACCCTAAGTCGTTGGTTTCGGTTCATGGTTTCCCAACTGAGTTCCCCTACGAGTTCGACTATTCCTCTGCTCTCGGCTCTCCTGTTGAGTCCGTTGTTGGGTCTATCGAAACTGAAAGCAGTGACGAGGATGAGTTTCTTGCTGGGCTGACTCGTCGACTTCCTCTCTCAATTACTCATAAACTCACCGTTCCTAGCTTTTCTTGGGACAAAAATGAGGTAAATAATTTTTGGGTTTTTCATGTCGAGCTTGAAGCTGTTAATCTTAATCCTCTGTTAATATTCAGAAAACTGGAGCTTTGGCGAGTTCACCCCAGTCAACTCTGAGTGGGTTCGTAAGCTGGTCAGCTTCAAGCAATGGCAGCCCAAATGGTCCTTCCCAAGTCCCTTCTCCACCAAAAACTCCTTTCGGTGCCCAAAATGACACTTGGGATCTCATATATGCAGCAGCTGGCCAAGTTGCAAGGCGTAAAATGAGCAATGAAGCCTCCAAATTCATCAACTTCAACCATGGAAGACTCCTTCCCAAGACACACAATCATTCCTTCATGAACAACTCGCCCTCTGGGTTGTATCCAAGTCAGAGTCTTTCTTATAATCTTGCTCCTAAAAATCAGGTAAGCCTTTTTTTTCCTTCTAAAAAGTAGGGTTTTGATTTTATTTTGATATGGGGCTTACACGGTTCCTTTTTTTTAGACTCATAGAAGGCAAATGAAAGCAAGCAACTGGAAAGAATCGCTTCAACAACAACAGCAACTGCAGCAAACCCAGTGTAGAGCAAAGAATAATGCTGTTGGGGGAAGGTCCTCTGGTACTTGCACCAGAGCTATGTTTCTTGGTGGATCTCAAAGTGTTAAAAGAGAGATTGCTGGAACTGGTGTTTTCTTACCTCGTACATATCCAAACAACACTCCTGCGCCTCAGAAGAAATCAGGTACTAAATCCTTGTTTAACCCACCATTCTTTTGAGGGCTCCTTTAAACCCTTTGAAAACAACATATTTGCTCCTCAGTTTTTGTTCTTAAAGCCATGAATTATTGAGTTTTCTTTTGCTTGGTTCTTATTTCTGTTTGAAACAGGTTGCTCAACAGTGCTAGTCCCAGCGAAGGTTGTTCAAGCTTTAAATCTGAACTTTGCTGATTCCAGCAGTCATGTTCAGCCACATCTCAAAGCTAGCTTTGGCCCAAACTATGGTGAGCCTACGGATCACACCATTTTTGCACTCCCGAAAGCTTAACTGAACCAAATTTAAGTCATTGAATCATGATTGTTCTAAATTATGCAGATGCTTTGGTTGCCAGAAGAAATATACTGTTGAACCAAACAAGGAGAAATTATAGAGCAGAAGGAGGCCTAAATCTTCCCCAGGAGTGGAGCTATTGAAACCTGGAAATTTTAGTTGAGAATACTCTTAATAGTATTTGTTTTGTTGGGAAATTTGCAGTATAGTATTAGGTTAGTAGTTGATGTTGTAGGTATATTGTATTTTGGTTAATACAAGGAAATCAAGAATGTGATAATGTAGTTTAGGAACCAATAAAAGAGCATTTAACATATCTTTTATATGCCAGTGATTCCTAACTAAGCATTAATAGTCAAAAACTGCTTCGTACCATTTCATACATTTGAGACAGAGAAATCATTTTGGATCCTTTTCTAACAAAGCTTCAAGAACAACAGACTTTGGATTCTTCATTGGAGGGCCTTTTTCTCTGCGTTCAAGCTCGTCCAGTCGAAACGTGATCAATCTATCCCAGTTTCCACCTTCGAAAAGAACCCCTGCTTTCCCATCAGTGATCCGCTGCACAATGCCGCAGTACATGTAGAAGGGGTTGTTCGGGTTCTTAACAATCGCGATCATTCCCGGCATTAACAGTGGCAACTCCGGTGATTTTGGCTTCCCAAGACTAGCAATATTTACCGAATCGGAAACTGATTGCTTCGCCGGTGGTGGGTTTTCCTCAATGAACTTTTTCAATCCCTTTTCACCACCGGGGAACCCCCCGGTTAGCCCCATCATCTCCTTTTCGAAAGCATCATCTGGAACTGAGATTGCTGTGCTGTCAGAACTTTCAACATCTGTGTTACCAACTGATGAACCTTCATCCACGTTTCTCTTTAGCTCAACTTCAATGCCTTTTTCTCCATTGCAGAGCCCCCTACCTCCCAAGATTTCAAATAGATCAAACTTGGCATAGAAGGCCTTTTTAGGCTGTTTGGCAACCGAGAAAAATGGTTTATGAAGACGATGGGTGATGGGGCTTTTTCCTAGGAAATGAGATTGAAATAGAGAACCTTGAAGGGTTGGGAGAGTGATGGAAGAAGAAGAAGCCATGGTTTGGTTCAGAGTCCAAGTGGAGAAATAGCCCTTTTCTAGATTCTAATCCTAACCACAAATGTTTTCTATTGGTTGCTGATTTTATCTTCAAACTATTCGTCCCACTGTACATGTAACATAGGATAGGAATAAGATATCCAATTCATTAACAACCGCTCATTAAAAAAAATAATTTATTAAAATTTAACTCTATTAATATGTGCATTGTTATCAATGTAAAAAAATTTAATTTTAAGTGTGTTGAAGTATATTATTTTTTCTATTTATAGGTAAAGAGAAATTATAATATTATGTCAAAAAGAACAAATATGATCAGAACCTATAATAAAATTATCTAATAAAAACAAAACTAAAGAATTTAAAATTAATAAAATGTGAATTTTATTAATAACATGAATATTAATCTTCATTTTATATATATTTTTAATGAGGTATGTGATTAACCATTTCATTATATTAAACTAGAAAGGTACTCGATTTTGCTGCAGATGTGTAATCAAATATAGGAATAATGTATCAAGAAGTTTTATGGGAATGTTACTTTGGATTCCAACAAAATTAGTTTAAGATGGTAAAATGGATGATAATCACAGGAGAATGGCGGGAGACCATAAGCGTTTATAGAGAATGCAAAATGAAGGAGAAAATCTGGAATCAATTTTAAAACAATTAAAAAAAAACTATAAATCTTTTGAACGAAAGAAGAAGTGATTTTTCTTTCTTTTTTTTTAATTATTTTATGAAAATTGGAGGTTTATGTTCACAATGTGACTTAATATAATTGGTGGTAAGGGTTAGGCTCGGAATTTGATATCTAATTCATTAACAACTGCACATTAAAAGCCAAATCTAAATAATTTAGAGTTAATATTATGGATATTTAAACGGTTAACCGAATTAATTAAACTTTTTAATCCTTCAACCGTTAATTGAATCAAAATTTTTTCAAAAAAAATTAAAAGAACTAAGATTTATATTTATATTTATTTTTTGTTAAAACAAGTATAAAACATAAAAAAAAATTAATAATATTCATTTGACCAAATTAATCGATTTAACTGAAAGGTCCCAAAAATTTGAATGTTCGTTTATTAAATTTGATCAATAAGATAAGTGTTTGTTATAGTGGTTTAGAGCCTTAACTGTGTGTTTGAGGTCAAGGGTTTAAATATCTCATTTTGAAATCTTTACTATTTATTTTGACTTAACCTTGAACTTTCGACTTAAGTTTATTTTTGCATTAACTTATGTCAAGAATGAGTCTGCTAGTTTAATGGTTAAATTTCTATATACCCTTTGGTCTTGTGTTTGAGTCTCTGCATAAAAGAGAATGTATTTTATTTATTTTTCTACTCCGAAATTAGTTATTTTAAATTAATTAAATGGTTTCCTTCTTTCCCTTTCCCTTTTTCTTTTTACATTTCTTTTTGTTTTTGTTTTTACTTCTTGTCATTTCTCTCATTTGCTTTTCATTGATTCCTCTCTGTTAAATTTTTGCTACTGTTTGTGGGGAAAATTGCATATTTCGTTATTTTTTGACTGAAAGGTTAACTGCGTAAGTTTTGTTGTTGAATTTCTGTTAACATTCGTTATCGTTCGTTGTTGTCAAATTTGGTTTTTGCTTAATTTGCTTGAATTCTCTGCTTAAGTGTTCAATTGGTATTCTTTTAGGCGAAGATCTAGAGGATAACAATTTGCCTAATGTTTTATGCCTGTGAGTTGCAGTATCGTGCAAAGGTAATTGTTGATTTTTGAGTTTGGGGTTCTTGTGTCGAAGCTTTTCGACGTAACTCGATTTTTGTGTGCTAATTTTAGCGTTTCGTTGGGAATAATTGTTTAATTAGTCATTGGATTATCGTTTGTAAGTTCTAGAGTCACTTTTGTTGCTTCTACATCGAATCTATAGTAGGTGTGTAACAAAATTCGAGTTTTCTACGAACGATGAAAGCCGGAATCCATGGCTGTCAATGCCACACGGCCATGTGCTAGGTTGTGTGGTAGGTTATGGAACTCTCTAACTTAGGTCATACAGTTGTGCGGCACGGACGTGTGTCCAAGCCGTGTGAAGGACTATTTCGATTGTGAGTCACACGGGCAAATGACACAAGCGTGTGTCTAGACTATGTAACTCTTTGACTTGAGTCACACGGGTGTGTGTCAGGTCGTGTGCTAGATTGTGTAACTCTTTGACTTGGGTCACACAACCGTGTGCCAGGCCGTGTGAGGCATTATGATAAGCCACATGGGCAGGTGCCAGGTTGACCACATGGGCCAATCATCCAGGCCGTGTGAATCCACATAGGCATATGGGCCAAAAATCAAAATTTTTCGTTAGGGCTGTAAATGTTGTTCGAATTGAACGTAGGCCTTTTGTAGGGTCCGTATTATCTGAATTAGGCTATAAAACTCATTATTTGATGATTTGTTACTGGAAAATCTGTTATTTGAACATTCATATGATGTGTACGCATATCTGATTCTGTAAATTATGCATCTGCATTGGGGCGGGATTTGTGATAAATGAGGAAGTGTGGGCAGTTTAATTATCTGCCGATTCTGGTGGCTAAGCCATATATTTATATATATTTGATCTTTGTAATTTATCGCCCTCTAATCTGGCAGCTATCCTGCAACATTCTGAATGTGATATATAGTCACTATGTGGTGTGTAAGGATGAATGGAGATGGTGTGTAGAGGATGGGAGTAGGAAATCTACATCTGTATCTGATATGATCTATATTTGATATATGCTGTTTCTGTTTCTGTATCTGACTTTGAGAATTATCTAAATACTGAGAACTCGAATACTTGTCTGGTATTTTCTGCTATTTGAATACATAAGTTGCACACTGAGTATGTAAACTCATTTCATCAGTTTGGTTGAATTTCAGGTAACTCACAGACTTAGGCGGGTCGGCATAGTAGGAGCTCGGTCATGTTCGTTTAATTACTTTATTGTTTTATAAGAATTTATACTATTGCATATTTCTTTTTGGGTTGCTGTTTTTAAGGTCTGGATTTTGACTTTGAATCGTTTGAAGTTTCATTATTAGACGTTGGGCTATCCATAGGTGGTTTAATGTAGCTCTCCAAATTTGGCCATAATGTCTAGACTGGGTCTGGAGTGTTACATTAACCGAATTAGTAATAGCCTAATACATATAATATATAATATTATTTATTAAGTTTGGTTAATTTAGTTAATTGTCTGATTTCGAATCGAATTAATCGTTAATCAAAATTCCAAAAAACTTTTAACTTATCTCCAACCGAACTAAATAGGTTAATTGACCGATTAATTGAATTAGATCGGTTCGGTTAGTTAATTCAGTTTTAACCGAAATTTGAACATCCCTAGTTAATATAATGTGACATTTTATTAATATCATGAATATTAATGCTCATTTTATAGATTAATTTTTTAATGAGTTATGTGATTAACCATTGAAAATGTATTTTTATTTATTTATTATCATTAAATCAAACTAGAGAAATATCTCAATTCACTACAGACATAATCAACATTTAAATAATGTATTGAGAATGTTTTACTTGAATATCATTCCGGGAAAGAATAAGATTAGTCTCAAACTGTAAAATGGATGAGGACCACTTGTAATTATACTAAAAAAAGTGTAAGGAAATAAATAAAAAAGGTAAATGATAATATAAAAAGTTAACATTAAGAGAAAAGTAGTATCTTGTACACTGGCAGTGTACTTTTTTATTTTTTTATTCCAAAATCAGTCTTATAAAATTGACATGTATCTCTTTTATTTTAAATATTTATTTTTTTAGCATTTTACTATATCCCTAGATGAGACTTATCAACCCCTTGGTCATATGCCACAAATGAGTCATCGTGGGATAATCTTACCGAGTAACATGCTGTGAATAATTGTCCTTTTCAAAGAAAAATTTCTTGTTATATCGCATGATAATACCTACAACTACGATTACAAGATAATTTTTCTTACTTTTAGGATATTTCCTCAATGAGGTTCACATGACAATCCTACCGTGGGATAGTTAAATTGTCATGCCATCATAATAGACCATTGATGAAGGTCACATGTCTTATTTAAGGACCTTCTCCCACTCAATCTTTTAAAAACATGTAATGTTTTTAATATCCGATTTCAATCATGAATGATCAATATATGCATGAAAAGTACATGTGGCATTTTTTCCCTAAACTATATGACATGCTTATCATACATATGCATGAACATACATTCATAGTAAAAAAATATCATCATGCTATCATAAACAAAAGTATAAAATTTAAATGACCCTAACTAGCCAAAGTTTCCATGATTCCATTCAAGAAAAATAATAAAAAAATACAAAATTCAACCCAAAGCATACTTTGGGTCTTCTATCTTGCCACCATGGACTTTCGCTGAGGTATCGGTTCATGTCGCCATTGCCGTCATTTTTCCCCATTGTTGTCGTATCGTTGTCGCTGCCATTGGAAACCGTTAGATTGCCACCTACCACTATCAAGTCTATATCGTTGATCATCACCGTCAGTCTTTTGTCAGTTTGGTTGGGTTAGGTTTGTGTCGTCTCGATCAGCTTGGATGCGTCTTAGTTTTTCGAGTTCCGCCAAAATTATTGGTTACATAGGACCTATGTCTTTTTTCGGCTCACATAATTTATTCTAAAAATAATAAATAAATCTAGTGTGGAGATGATAGTCCACGATTTAATTTACATACTCAAGAATTAATAATAATTACATTTAAATTTCTTGGAATCACAACATTAGCAAAATTACTTTATCATATAAATAATAAAATAATCAAAGACATTCATTCACATACATATCCCTAAACATGCTGGTAGTTACAAGAATGCCACATATTATAAAAAATTAAACACACACGAAGAGAGAAATTTTGGTATCAGTTTATATTATAAACATAGCACAACCTGGATTTGATACCAATTGTTGAAAAAAATCCAGTTTGAAAATGCTTTTCTTGCACAATGAAAAATTAAACTTTTGAAATCGAGCTAGTTTGTGATATTTATAGAAATAAACTTTTCCCAAAATAGCATCTTTGTTTTCAGCTAGACGAATCCTTGTCGTTCTCGGCTTCCAACCGAACAACCTTTTCTACTATTCTCATACCACAAATTTCTTAGAGTGTGGGTTTAAACGAATTCGAATCAAACACAAAACCATAAATTATTTACTTTACTTTTAGTGGAAAACAAAATTCTCTATTTATTAGAAATCGGTAGAATTGTTATTCTAGAAAATAGAATTTATACTTAGAAATTAAATTCTCACTATTTTCAAGCAGAATAACAATATCTCAAAGATGTGTAAACCTTGTTATGTATTTAGCCCTACCAGTGCCATCTATTTATAGGGAGAATAAATGAAACCCTTATTGAATTAGTAGAAGTCTTTTTAATAGAAAAACAACTTCCTAGTTGATTTAGCAGAGAGAGGGGCTAATAGGGTGTGCTTTCCTTCATATGTATTATGATGGGGATTCAAATATCTCCTGTATTGGGTCCAATTATAAGTGCTTCCTAGACTTTTAATCCAACACTTTACAATTCAATCCAACCCAATACATGTTTTTCTATTTTCCAAAACAAATATCATAAAATAATTTTCCGATTAAATAATTTTCTCAACCCAATTTTGAATCTGTTAAAATCATGACAACTTTATCGTAAAAGAATCTACGATAAAATATATTTAAATTTTCTGTATTGAACGGATTCACAATGACCAATTAATTTAATTCTATTTTCGAACTTCAATTAATTAATTCTTAGGTAATTTTCATACTTAGTAAGGAACCCACATTCATTTCTGAATGTTTCCCATTTATCTAACTTTATCATTTCTATCCATTTCTATCTATTTCTATTCATTTGATTCAACATGCAATTCATTTCTAGTTTCAACGAGCTAGCGGAGGGACCGATTAGACATATGTGATTAGGGCTCAAATGATTTATAATTAAGTTCTAGTTTTTTACCTATTAATTATAAATTCATTTAATCCCGAAGTCATTTCACTATAGTATCATGACCGAGTTCTCCCTAATAACATACCATTATGAAAGCTACTTGACCAGTGCTTATTTAATGACCTTGCCATTGGGATAAATCCACTCTCCCAATATGATCTTATTTTATCTCATGATAACTATTACATCTTCCTTCATAAAAAGTCAATTAATATAAAATAGTAATCAAGTCATTCATCACAAAGACGAACGACCCATGACCATGTTTACTTTTCATCTATCATGCAATGCCAATGTGAGGATATCATTTACCCGTATCTTGGGCTATGAATTTCACTATTGTGAATGATGCTACATACAATAGAAGTCATATACCTAACGCACTAGCTTTCAATTCCTTATCTATTTGAACTCAGGGTTTTACTGACATCAAACTATATGAGTCACACATACATAGTCTATCATCTATTCAGGATTAAGGTATGCCATAGTCTGAGCATCACAAGTGAATAAATCCATAAATAGATTCAGGATCTATTCTTCTTGGGTCTAGTCTGATGTACTATCAGTCAAGTTAGCCACATCTATGTTTCCATCTTCTAGGAGTCATTCGCTCCAATGCCTAAGAAAATGTATCTCCTCAATTGGACATGATAAACTACATATTAGTCTTTTAATCGATTTGCTCATTTCCAATTAGACTAAGGACATGTTTAGGTTTGTCTATTAATATAAGTTGCCTTTTCGTATTATAATCCGACTACGTAATATCGCTTAGTATTAGTATAAACATTAGACAACCAGTGAGCTACTATTTGATTCTATTTACTTTACATGCAAAAACCACGTAAGGACAATATACAAGAGGTATTAATGTAATTCATGAATAATTTTATTAACCAATTTGTTCGAAACAATTACAAATGTACATAGACGAAAGTACTATACTTAGGGCACCAGATCTAACACCTTGACATAAAGTGTCATAGCTAGTCACATATACCAACATTAACATCCAAATAGGTTAGACACACTTACATATCATGAATAATATCACCTAATACCAAAGTAATTACATGCCATATATCAAGTATAAACATATACCATTCCATACTAAATACCTTTTCAAGCTTTCCCAATTAAATTATAATATATATCTTCCAATGGAACTCTAGTAAAACGGACTTGGATACGCAGGTCAATTAAGTTGCTCGTTTGAGCTAAAATCACATTAGGTTACTTGTTTGGGCTAAACCTATGTCATATATTACTTGAGAATCCATGAAAAAGGTTGGATCTCGTTATATTACTCAAGAATTTGCAACAAGGCTAGATCTTGTTAGGTTACTCGAGAATCTGCAATAAGGCTAGATCTCGTTATGTTACCCGAGAATTTGCAACAAATCCTAGATCTCATTATAATTTGTAATAATCTCAGATCAAGCGCTCTTATGACTCCTATTGGCATACCAATCATATCCTAATATTTTACTAAGTTCGCATGGGCATCAATTACATAAATTTCATTATCATCATTGTACTTGTTCACATGTTTCAATTTAATCCGTTCTAGCCACATGTGCCAAACTGCTAGTATACTAAATTATAGTCAGTCATACATATACATTTAGATATTCAATTAAATACAATTACACATACCACACAAGATGAGTTAGTAAGTTCCATGTGAACTTAACTATTCTAAACACCGAAACAAGTGGATTCTTTATGGACTAATCCACAAGTTTAGCTTTTCCCCTATTAGCTCCACTTTAATTCAAATCGTGTTCTATATTGTTATTTTATATAACCAATCAATGCAAAAAAAAATTCATACTATTCCATGATATGTATGATCCTATATAAATTTATTTTTTGATTTTCCTTATATTTTATATTTTATTCAATTTAGTCCTTGAACTAGAGATAGGCTTAACTTTCAATTTCTAGCTTCAGATTAAAATTTGATTTCATATATTCTCATCAGAGACCTTATACATTCTATTTCTAACATAATTTTATAACATGTTTTACTTTTATTCAATTTGGTCCCTAATGTAACAAAATTTATAAACAAGCTAAATTAACTTTACAATCTTGTCCTTTTCATAATCTAAGCTTAAAATCTATCAATTTCAAGCATAATTCTTCAAGTAATCCCTAAAAATTTAACTATTTATGAAATTTATACATGAGCTAGCTAAATCAAGCTTCTATAACCTGAAATCTATAAAAAAATTCATGAAAAAGGACCTAATTACCTTAGTTTCTCATTGGGCGAAAGCTTGACAGCTTGGGAGGGTTTTCTTTTATTTTCATTAATGGTGGACGGTGAAAAGAGAAGAAGATAATGCCTTATTTTCCACTAACTTTGGCCTTTATACATGATTTATAGTTCAATTAATCTAACTTAATTAATTAAATCATGGTTTAATTTACTTAATCCACCATTAATCAAGTTTAGTGGAAATTTTCATCATCATCCACTAAATTTAATTTAAACATGGTTTAATTACTATTTTGGACCTTTGGCTAATTGCTATTCAAGTCCTCAAGCCTTTTTTCAATTAAAGCTCTATAATGATTGAATTTTTATAATTTAGTCCCTAAGTCTTAATTAGCTATAAATATGGAAAAATTACTCGATCAATCTTCAACATATTTTTATATTAACTTGGTTTATGGAAATGGGATTCTGAAACTATATTTTTTGGTACCACTGGAAATCGGGCTATTACAAGTCTGACTATTAAGTGCTTTTTCATTTGCTTACTAACATTACAGATTTTCATGTCAACGACCCTTGGAAATCTCTTAGGAATGAGGTTTTCTGCATTAGAAAAAAATATTTATGAAGATTGTTACGTGGTTTTGTGCCTTGCAATAATAAGCTTTTAGCTCGTGGAGCAAATATTGATCCTTTGTCCAATATGCCGTTAAGCCAATGAGTATTTAGAGCATATTCTTTTCCACTTCCCTTTCGTGGTTGTTGTATGGATGAGCTTGGTTTCACACCAGTTGTTGCTTTAGTAGAAGGATTTTATCACTCGAATCTTGGCCGAGCAACAAGATGATAAAATGAGGCGTGTGTTGGGGATGATATGGGGTATTTGGTTTAACATGAATGAGGCAGTGTGGAAGCAAAATGTTATGACGGTGGACCAACTTATGCATCATGTAGACGAATTTATACATTGTTGACTAGGGGCGTGGACGGTTCACTCTACTCAATTGGTATCACGCGCGATGGTTGAAGGAGGGGATATTTGTTAGCATAGGTTGGAAACGGGGAAGCTAAAATGTAATGTTGATGGAGCCATTTTCGTGTACAATGGGTATATGGAATAGGCGACATGTAACACCCCGAACCCGTATCCCTCGCTGAAACTGGGTTACGGAGCATTACCAAAGTTTATAGATCAAATAGAAAAAAATTTCAAACATTTCATATCATCAAAACAAGTCATCAAAGCATCATTTTAATCCAAATTATAAACATACCAAATCCAAATCAATTTCCCTAGTTCATGAGCACATAAACATAAAATTAAATTAACATGCACCTATATAGACTTAGTTCAATTTTACCATGCCATAATATCGCTTCAAAAACAAACACATTTATATGTAAAAAACCAACCAAAATAAAACTTATAACCTCATTTACAATCAAACCACAAAATAACTATTATTTAGACACCCTAGGTACATGCCAACACAAAAGAGATATACATCACCACGTTTGAGATCAGGACCGTTAATGGATGCTGAATCGACAATCACACTTAAGTACCTAACATGCGCACGGAAAATAAAACCGTACGCTGAGTATAAACTCAGTGGTATTTCTATAATCTAAATATTTAAAAGAAAAATTAATATAACATACACATTTAATCATACACAGGGACGAAGCTAGAAAAATTTTTTAAGAGGGGCCGGATGAAATTTTAATTTTTTATAGTTTATATCTTTATAATTTGTAAAGGATTAAATCAAACTTTTATAATTTTAAGGGGGGCTAAAGTGAAATTTTACCTTTACTAATTTAAAATTTTTAAAAAAAATTAAGGGCCTAAAATATAATTTTATATTTTAGAGAGGCCCGGGGCCCATGCCAGCCCCCTAGCTACACCCCTGATCATACAGTAACAATAGCCATTCGATTAATCAATTCATAATAATTCATTCATAAACGTATTCATTTCTCATCATTTGCTATCTCAAATAGCTTTTTACAATATAATATACAATCCGTGTCCAATTCATGAATGCACAATTCATGTGTCTCAATCCATATTTCAATTCATAGTCCCATTTTCATTTCACATATAATATCATCCAACATCAATTATAGTGTCATTTCATTTAATTACCCCTATTAACACGACTCGGATTCGGACGAATACACGGATCCAACCAAAACACACTAGTTTGGCACCAGTGCCTCATCGGATAATTCGAAGTAATAATTTGACACCCAATGTCTCATCGGCTAAACCGAAGTAAATTGGCACTCAGTGCCTCATCGAATTAATCCGAAGTAGTAAATTGACACCCAGTGTCTCATCGACTTGAAGTCGAAGAAATCCCTGAACTCTTCTAATCTTATGGCATGTCATCTATATCTGACTCAGCTTGATATAATTAATAGGGTTCCAATTCACTTTCCAAATACAACCAATATTCAATTCAATTCAAATAATCAATATATATTCAATATATATATACCAATTCAATCAATATAAATTTAATAAATTCATCACATACTAAATCAATCCATTTCAATTGTAAAACACAATAATTCTCACCTCAACACTTACCATATACCTTAAATTGAATTATAACAATTAACAATTAAATTCGGATTATAGAAATACAAACCGAAAATTCTGAGCTATTCCTCGTCGACTTTATCTTTTCATTTTTTAGTCGAGGATTCCGGTACGACGTTATCTATGGAATTAAAACAATTAAAATTCATCAATACAGCACAATTCAATCTCATATTTAATATTTTAAAATTTTACTCAATATTTACTTAAATTTCAATTTAGTCCCTAAATCGAGACTAACTTTATTTCTTTACAATTAATTCTATATTTTCATTCAGTTTCCAATTTAAACTAGATTTAAATCTCTAATTTTACTTAAATCCTAAATTTTGAAATTTTCACAATTTAGTCCCTAATACTCAAAATTTATAATTTATTCTACAATTCAATCCTTTTTCATTTCCAACTTAAAAAATCTATCAATTTAATCCATAATACTAAAATTATTCAACATAGGCAACACTTAAAAACTCAATAATTTCTAAAATTTTGATATGGGTTAGATAGTATTTAATACTAGAATTCCAAAAACATAAAAATTATAAGAAAAATGACTAAATTAACTAACCAATTGAATTTTAAACCCTTGAAACCCTAACTTTTTCCTTTTTCTTTCTCTTTTTCCTTCTGTTTCGTTTCACTTTCTTTCCTTTTTTTTTCCTATTTCTTTTTCTTTTATCTAATTGTTATGTTATTAATGTTAAGATTTTATTATAATATTATAATATATTTTAACTTTAAATTTTTATAATAAAATACACTTATGCCGCCTCATTCAATGCAATTAGAATAATTGCTTATTTAGTCCTTTCTTTTATTTTTTAGTCTATAATTAAATTTTCACCCTTTATGCAATTTAATCCTTATACCTAATTACCCTTAATTCATGCAAAATCACCTAACCGAAACCTAATTAACTACACAACTAGCTTCGTAATTTTTTATTAAAAATATTTACGAGTCTAGTTTATGGGAACAGAGTCCTGGGAATGCATTTTTTTTAATTTGGTCCTTTTTAATTAATTAACTATCAAAACATTAAAATTTCTTAACGAAACTTTAATACCACCTTAATGACACTCCGTAAGTATTTATAAAAATATTTATGGCTTAGTTTATAAAAACAATGTCACAAAACCACTGTAAAACGAATTGTTACACGACAGTAGTGTGAAATGACGTAGGTGACTTTATATGATGCATTTCGGGATTTATGAAGAGCACTATTGATTTTTTTTTTCTAGAAATTCTAATTGTCCGAGAGGCTCTTTTTTGGCTCAATTCTTTGGATTTGGACGATGTTATAATGGAGACTGATGGTCAACATCTTTGGCAAGCTTTTCATAATGGTTATGAGGATGCCTTTGACTTAGGATTATTACTTAAGGATAGTGTACTATTGCCTCTTCTTTTCAATTATTTTCTTTCTGTTGGATTCGAAGGGACGCTAATAAGGTTACTCATGTTTTGACAAGAGAAGCTTTATTGAGAGTGAACTACATGGATTGCACTATTTGTCCTTTTTCTATTGCTCGTGTTGTTAATGCTGAGAAATTGTCTAACTTGTATGTTAATGAAGGGAGCTAAGTTTGGGTGTATTGAGTAAGCTTGATGGCTTGGATTTAAGTGTTCTTTTTATTTTATCTTTAATCGTTTTTACCAGTTTTATCTATTAATGAATCTGTCTTTTCTTAAAAAAATTAATAAAATATAAAAGATTTAAATATGAAAACATGAGAATCCCATGTGATGGCTTGGTGGTCAAAGGTGTTTATCGTCTCAGGTGTGGCCTGGGTTCAAGTTGCGCTAGTTATGTTTGTTGTTCGGGATTTGCCTTAAATATGATAAGCTGATAACCTGCCAAAACTAGCCAAGTGTCACTTTAAAGGAAAAAAAATCAATGTATTGTAATTGTTAGAATAAAAAATGACCATCTTCAATCTGATATCAGTAATGGATAGGTGTTAAAAACAATCTAACTTTTATCAATATGGTTTTTCTATGCATTCATGTAGACTTAAAACTTTGCTCTATTATGAATTTATTGTTTTGATGAGATTCCAAGCATGCTGTAAAGAGGACCAAAAAGAAAAAAAAAACAAACTTGAATTCCAAGAAACATCAAAATAATTGTTTGAGGTATAGTTGTTGGTGAACCTCAGACCAACTACTTCAAGTCAATGAAAAATCACATCAAAGCAACCAACATGCAAGACGATTGAAAGAACATAAACACTCAAAATTAAACTTTGAAGCTAACACAAAGTGATATTACAAACCTGAATAAGAGTCCATGAAAACACCAATAGTGGTAATTCTAATGAATTTGAAAGCAACCTATTTCATTCTACAAAACATACACTAAAGCACACCATTTCAAAGCTTCAATATATACTTAATAGTGATGAATACAGAGGAAAAGATTCAATTTTTTAATCAATTCAGTTTAGTTTTTGCAATTTCTAATTAAAATTTCATATAAAAACTTAACCTTTAAAAAATTAATATATCTAGTTATTTATTAAGTTGATTGAAAATGCTTCTTCTAGTTTCATATTTGTGTTTGGAAAGTTATCAAATAATTCAATTTGGATATAATTATTTTTAATTATAGGTGTATAATATATTTTAGTAACCATTACGATCAATAAATCTTTTTAAATTGAACATTTTAATAATTGAATTTTAAGAGAGTGAGAATGGAAAGAATTATATAAAATAATTAATTATGATGATTTCCAAAGATTTTTATTTTAAACTTTTATTCCTTTTTAAGATATAATTATATTCTACCTACTAAGCCATCTAAGTAAATAAATTTTTTTGTAATTATAAAATAATGTACTTTGTTTGAAGGAATAAAATGACGTAATTGTTATATTAATAATTATCACTATGAAGTTTCACCAAATGATTCCTTTTAACAAAACCCATAAACTTAAATTAGAATATTTTCATTGATGCTTTTTGCATAGGATACATAATCATCAAACGAGTTAAAGAAAATCCCTAATTTATGCCTCTTCTAAGCTAATCCCTAATTTATGCCTCTTCTAAGCTAATAAAAAAATAAAAAATTCTGGAACTTGATCATATTACATTAAAATAAACTCTCAATCTTTAGTTTAAGTTGATAAAGTTTTAAAACTTATACCCGATAATCCTAATATTTAATTTATTCTAGAGTAAACCTTTTAACATAAATCAATATGTCATTTTAAGGATAAATGTTTGTTTGGGTATAAGGTTTTTCTTTAAACTTTTTAATCTTAATTTTCAATAGTAATATTATAATAAATATTTCATATTATCTTCAGGCCCGACCTTGGGTCGTCTAGAGGTATAGTCGTCTAGGGTCTAAGACTGAAAAATGTCTAAAATATTGTTTTCCAGTTGTTAAGGGGTCGAAATTTGTTTTTTTTTTTAACTTTTAAGAGTCCAAAATTTTTTTTACCAACTTGCAAGGGACTTAATTTTTTTTTTTAATTTTTAAAGAACTTAAAACCCTATTTTATTATTTTACCTAGGGTCCTAAAAATGTTAAGAATGTGTCTAATTATTTTTCTAATAGAAGATAAAATTTCATACCTAGGATCAACATCCATAAAAATAAAGCAGAAAGGAAAAAATATAAAGTTGCTTCCTTGCTTTGCTTCAGCGGAAAGTAAGGGCGATGGGGCGGATAGAAAATAAAGGTTTGCTAGCTGAAGTATAAATTTAATTATTTTATTGTAATATATTTGGATAATTTAATTGTTCCAAATAATTAAAATCATTATATCGTATTTATTTAATTATTTAAGAGATTTATGTTTTCTATTTAAATGATCTCATGCAATTAAATTAGAAAAATAAACTCGACTCCGGATTCAGATGCCTATATATTTGTTCATGATAATTACAGTAATTATAGTTAATGAGTTTAAAAGAATATTTTAGTGAAAATGGTTCTGTTTACTAATTCATTTTGCAAACCATTGGTAGTAAGTAAAGCTAAAGCAATGCCAATGAGCGTATAAGTTAATTAATAAACAATTTTTTGAGATTTAATTTGAAGGAAAATATTGGATAATATAAAATTTCCAATTTTGGATCCAATTAAAATATGACATAAATTAAAAGAGAATTATTGTTAAGATTTTATCTCAAAATCAATTAATTGAATCAATTCGTATTCCTTAATTTTAAAATTTATTTATCTATTCGTTTCTAAAAGTTAATAATTTAAGAATAAAAACAATTATAAATTAATACCGAAATTTGGGTTATATTAATGAAATATGTCATTTTTTTAATATTTAAGAAATTAGGCTTTTTTTTATATTTACAACTATAGGTCATTTTTTGAGAGAGAAATGAAAATGTGCTTTACAAGCGCCTTTTCACTTTGTTAATTTTTTTTTGTTTTGTGGCTGAAAATTAGAGTTTATGGATTTATTTTTGTTCGTGTTTGATATAGACATTGTTATAGTTTTAAGGTATGTTTGAATTTATGATGATGTTTTAGAGCTCGGTGATCTATAAATTTCATCTGCCATACGAGTATGGAGTCATCACTTGAGAAGCTAGATCTCATTGCAACTTAAGGTCCCAATTGACGGTGATTATACGATCTCGGGTTGAAATGTAACTAGGGCTTCAAGTTTACAAATGTTATGTTGTCAAGGGATGAAGCATAACTGGGACCCCCTAGTTGGCAGTGGTTATAAGGGAACGACAGTGAGTTTCACCTCATCAGAGGAGGATGCTTTATAAAATCCATATATAAGTCTAAGACGAAAAACATAGAGGCCTTCTAGTATAATCAAGTAATTTGTTTTATCCATCTCCACCAAAGGCGGTGAGCCCATTACTATAACTTGTGACAAAGTTGAGGGCAACAAGATTTTCAACAGGGACAAGTTATTGTGTGGTGCAGAAAAGATAAAATGGAAACAACAGTTGCTGCCCTGATTTACATTTCATCTTTTCTGCACCGCACAATAACTCGTCTCCATTAGAGATTTTGTTGCCTTCAACTCTGTCACAGGTTATAGAACAGGGTCACTACCTTTGGTGGAGATGGATAAAACAAATTTCTTAATTATATTGGAAGACCTTTGTGTTTTTCGCTTTAGACTTATGTATGGGTTTTATAAAGCATCTTCCCTTGATGAGGTGAAACTCGTTGCCGTGCCCGCATAACCACTATCAACTGAGTCCTTAATTATGCTCCACCATTTGACATCATAACCTTTGTAAACTTGAAACCCTAGTTATAGTTTAACCCGTGATTGTATAATCATCATCAATTAGGACCTTGAGTTGCAATCCGATCTTAACTTCTCAAGTGATGGCTCCATCCTTACACGACAAATGAAACTTGTAGGTCAACGAACCCCACGACATCACTGTGAACCAAAACAGAACTTAAAACTACAACTATGTCGCCCTTAAAGAAAAAGAGAAATAAATCTTTAACTCGAAAATTTCAACACGTAAGGAAAAGAAAGAAACAATTTAAAGGAGAAGGTAGGCGAGAGAGATGATGAAGTAGGGGAGGACACGGGGAGAACAAATATTCAACATGCAATTTTATCTCGGGATTCCTAAGTTCCAGTGTCTGAAAATTATTCCAAGATTCTCGGGTTCCAGTGTCTAAAAATCATCCAGGGATTCCCAAGTTCTGACAAGGTTAAGGTTGGGGTTGAAATGGTTAGGGAAAAAATGCTCATTGTAGGGTGTGTTTTCAGCTGACATGGCAGTTGGAACATGCCCTGCAGAACCCGTTTTCAGTTGACATTTTAGAATCTGGGGAGCGTTTTCTCCCTAACCATTTTCAACCCTAACCCTAACCCTAACCCTAACCCTAACCTTAACTGTGTAACTTAAAACCCAAAAATCCTGAGATAATTTTCAAGAAATGGAACCCGGGAATCTTGGGCAACATGTGTTAAACATGAAATCATTTCATAGTTGAAAACACCTCTTTCAGGGAGCGTTTTCTCCCCCACCATTTTCAGAACTCGAAAGTTTTGGGATAATTTTCAGATATTGTAACCCAGAAATCCCGGGCAACATGTGTTAAACATGAAATCGTTTGATGTAAGGGGGTATTGTTCCCTATAAAATAAACTCAATACATTATGTTAAGGTTCCATATTAAAATTTCAATTAGATTGTTTCCATAAGGAGACTTGGCATTAGGAGAAGAATTTTGTTATTAAAAACCTAAATTTCGACCTAGTTGTCCAAACAAAGGTAATTCGTTAAATTACATGTAGGTCTTTTAATTTGGGTGATGTGTACCAATATTTTTATTATTTTCTCAATTTTAAACATGTGGAATATGTTATTTAGTTCAAGATGAACAAACGAATCAGATTCGTTATCCATTATGACGGTCAAATTTGTGAGACTAAAACTGGGCCCATTTTTGTATCAGCCCAATATGAAGATTTCGCTTTCAACCATAGCATAACGTTAAAAGAACTTTGGTAAAAAATTAGGCGGAATGTGGGGATTCGAAAAAGAATTTCAAGCTTGAAATATAGATATCTAAACATCACTGAATCCCATTAGATATGACATATTTAAGATCGCAAGGACATCGAGCTCGAGACGATTATTGATTCCTATTGCTCTAGTGGGAATGATGTGCTAAAGTTATATGCCCACTTTGTCGATGTCGATGACGGTGGCCTGGGCTCGAGAACATTTTCGCCAAATTCCACCCTAGGTTAAGAAGTAGAAAGTTCAACCACACGGTTGTGTAGTGGATCCACATCATTGCTACACAACTCCTACCAGGACACCCCAGGATTATTTAATAATTGGGCTTAAGACACACCTACACAACATTCTGTGAGTGCCTTTGGTTTCAACTTTGGCACGTTGATCTTCAATGCTGGTAACACTTATACGAGTATGCCATCAAGTTACATCGGTGGGCTAAAAAAAAGTGATTTTCAATTTGACGTCAGGTTTACAAGAATGGATGGTCTACTCCTTGCAACCTGGACCGACGAAGGGAATCCAACCTGTAACGCCCCCAAAATTTAAATGTTTACTTGTGAGATTCTATAGTAATTAAGTCTCTGTATCTGTGGCTATGTGCTCTGCTTATGTGTTTGAGGTCAGAAGTTTGAGTTGCGTCTTTAGAAGTTTTGCTAATTCAATTTTAATTAATCTCTGCTCTTGAGCCGTTGACTTAAATTTAATTCTGGTAAATCTGTGTCAACAATGAGCCTGTTGGTTCACTAGTTAAGCATCTGTCTACTTTTAGTCTTGTGCTCGAGTCTCTGCAAAAGTGAAGTGGAGATGTATATTTTTTCCGTTTGCTGAATGCGTCTGGTTAAATCTTTTTAAATTAACCATATTAAAATGTTCCCCTTTCTTTTTTCTCACCGTCCTTCATTCTTTCTCTTCCATTTTTCTTTATTCTTTGTTCTTTTTCCTTTTCTCTACTTTGGAATTGTGACTGTAATGTTGGTTGTGTGAACGGATAAGTACGTATATCATTACTGCCAATTAAAGCATTAATTGCGTGCAATTTGTTGATCGTTCGTTTCTGTCGGAGTTGTTTTCAACTCAAATTGTTTAAACCTTCTTTCAACGATTGTTTGGTTTCTTTTTAGGCAAGGATATCGAAACCAATGATCCTCAGCACATTAACTTGAGTAATTGTTGTTGATTTTGTCGGTAAGTCTAGATTCATTGAAGGTTTTGCATCAAAATTTTTACATAGTTTTTATGCATGTAATTGTGTATTGTTGTCAGTTAAGTTGTTGAATTGAGTTATTGAATGGTCATTTTAGGCTTCGAGAGTCTTCTATGTTGTTCTTGCTGTGAAACTATTTCAGGTGTGTATTGAAAACCCGAGTTTTTACAAGTTTTGAATGTCAAAAAACATGACTGTCAATGCCACATAGCCGTGTGGTATGCCGTGCGAGCCACATGGCCATATAGTAGGCTGTGTAACATATTACCTACCAATTAAAAGCTACACGAGTAAGGGACATGGGCGTATGTCCAGACCATGTGTGGCCATGTTAGTACAGGGTTCACACGGACATGTGTCCAGGCCATGTAACTGACTGATTACAAAATAAGGATCACATAGGCCAAGGACACTGGCATTTGTACAGGCTGTGTAACTCATTGATTATAAAATATAGATCATACGGGCCAAGGACACAGGAGTGTGTGCAGGCCATGTAACTCACTGATTACAAAATACGGATTATACGGGTTAAGGACACGAACGTGTGTCCAGGTCGTGTAATTCACTGATTACAAAATAAGCATAACATGGACGGAGGACACACCATGTCTTAGGCCGTGTAAGACACATGAAAAAGCACACGAGCATGTTGGGCCGTATGGGCCAACTACCCAGGCCGTATTAGACCACATGGACGTGTGGGCCAGTTTGCGAAATTTTGCCATTTTTTGAGCATCGCTCGAATTGTATACAAGCCTTTTGTGAGGTCATTTGAATTGAATTTAACTGCATAAACTACTATTCTGTGATCTGGAACTTGATCACTGGTTATCAATGTGTGCACTGTGTTTGACTAAAATTACTAGAATTGATCTACTGTACACGAGTATGAGTATATTTGAATATTCGCATAGAACTCTGTATTAACTATTATGTGAAGAATGTATATGCATTGTATGGGGATTGAATCAGGAGGAAGTATTTTGTTCTGAACTAGTGGTTAAATCCCTAATATCTGTATATTAATCTGACAGCTAGCCTACAGTATTTGAAACGTGTCAAACCGACATTGAGTGGTGTGTAGGGTTGGATGGGTAATGAGTACCTTATTTGGTGTGTTGGGTTGGTCGGAAGTGCTATGTAGCGGTTGGTATTAAGTAACTGTGTATGTTTTGTTCTGTTCTGCATCTGATTATGACTTGATCTGTTATCCGTCTGTATGATTCTGATCTGTAATTGAATGAACTATTTCTTGATTCGAAGTCAATATCTGTACTCAGATATCTTGGTTTATAGATAATATTTTGAATATGTAAATAGTTGGGTCCTTTCTAGTATATTAACTCTATTATTTTTGAATGAATTTAAGGTAAATAACAGACTTAATTAGGTCAACGGATGGGAAGCTCGGTTATATGTTTATACCATTTAGTATTATGAACCATGCTAGTTATATTAGTAGTTTCAGTTAGTTAGAAGATAATATCGAGATACTAGTTTGTCTTTATTAAACTTTATCAAACTTGAAAGGTGTGTTATTATAAATTGTTGAATGTGTTTTGATTATCATTCTTTTTAACTCTCCAAGCTTGGCCTTGTCGTCTAGGCCGAGTATGGCGTGTTACACAACCCTGGACATGCAATCGAAGTTGATATCGAATGGGGACTTGCGAATGAATAGGGGTTTAAAACTGACAATGACCTAATAAAGGAGTCCAGGCTGGATGGTGCAGAAATTGTAATAATTTCAGAATTAGAGCCCATTCCTATCGAACCAAAAGATGGTGGTTCTGACAGTGAACATCCAAACAATGCTAGATGGATCGATCTGAGTTTCACGACTTACGCACCCCTATCCCACATGTGTAATGTCGATTTTGCTGCTGAAGGTAAGTTAGAATTCCTAGAACTCCCTCATAAAAGACTAGGGCATGCGAGTTCGTTAACAACTTTCGGTGACTTAGAGGTTAGGATAGAGTTTTCCTTCAAAGACACTTTAGTTGCTATAGTGAAGTGGTATAACATAAAGCATGGGGTAAACTTCCATGTTACAAAATCCCAAGTCGAGAAATATAAGGCGAAGCGTGCAATGCATGGAACAATATGTCTATGGAAAATTATGGCATCTGTAAGGAAGAAGTCAAAGTTCTGGGCGATAAGAAAGTATACTGCTCCACATACATGTGTTGTTAAAGGTATGTGTCTACGTATGATGAGATTCTTGTGTTTTTGCAGGATGTCAAATGATCATCCAGAATTGGATCCAGACATGATATCTTACTTTATATTACCTATGGTGAGAGAAAGTCCTACAATTCTAGTCTTAATTTCGATTGCACACATTCATAGCGAGTGTGATTACACCGTTTCGTATCATAAAGCATGATTAGCAAAATAGAAAGCGTTGGAGGCATTGGAGAAGATGATAGTGGGTGGGAGAAATCATATAATGATTTGTGGCAATGGTGTCAGGTACTGGAATGGTATGTACTGGAATGGCATGTACTAGGTTTCGTAACCAATGTGCAAACAAAGCTTGTGTATTATCGCGATCACTTGGTCCATGGAAAAAGAGTTTTCCATCATTTTCTCTAGACTTTCAAACAGTGCATAACAACATTCCAGTACTATAAGCCACTTGTACAAATTGATGACACATTCATGTATAGGAGATATCAACATTGGTTATTATTGGTTGTTGTATAGGATGATAATCGAAAAATCTTGCCAATAACTCGATATTTCTATAGATTCATTGGACTTCGATGTTTACAACCACATAGGCAATGAGTGGGAAGATTTCCAGTCAAAATGGAAACAAATTGCTGGTTTCTTCATTCCTAACTCGCCCAAAATAGATGGTGATGAGAATCTTAAGGAGCTCGATGATTAGAGCAAATTCCAAGAGAAGTGGAGCCAACAGGAGAGGTCCCCGCCAAGGCTACTAGACATCTTTAAAAGGGAGAGGACTAGTTTGTTTCTTTTTATTTGATCTTTTTTTATTGTCTTTTACCTTGTATAACATATCTTTTTATTAATTAAGTGATCCTTTACCTTTCTCTTATCTTTTCTTTATTCTTCAATACTTTTTTATTAAGCCATTATTAACTTATCAATCTTACAAATAAGAAAATTCTTAACATACTTGAGGAACTATACTAGGTTCGACACATTATGCATATAGGGATTCTTTATCTTCGTGATTTGAGAACCAGCTAAATTAGATCTGGCTCTTATGTGTTACATCTCTATTACAGACTTACACTCAACTATTCATACATATCTTCAACATTTACAATTTAGTGGATATGGTTTTTAAATAAAAATTAGAAATGAGTATACAACAGACAACTACAATCATTGTATGAAAGGTTGCAGTTGTTAGGACTTATGGACGAATCTTTTAACATGATTACATTATTTCTATTTATTACAACAGACTCGACCATGCCTGCCCAAAGCTGCTTTGTATGTATAATATCCCACTTCGCCACTCTTTTGACGTAGCCCTAGCATCGTCCCTTCTAGCACAGACCCTAATCAACTTAACTGTGACATAAAACACAGAGTTAAGTTCATGAGAACTTAGTGAAATGAATTCCATTTACTTGTATTGTCTTAGTAAAATGCATTTAGTACTTTCATTATCATCTCATTGTTCTTCATTCTTTAACTTGACTTTGACGAGTATCTTTCTTCTTCATACCATAGACGTCATACCTTGCTTTATGACCATTCCTAACCCTTAGCATATTCAGAACCTTATGTTCTTCACCCAGCCTTTTCGTGATTTCCTTAATTGTTCCCATTCTAAAACCTATACCTACAGAACATTGTTGATCGAGTTGTTCTTCTACTCTATTTGGTTCATACTATGAATTCACCACATTCCCTAGCACGTTCCATCTTCTCTGGACATATCTTAAGACTGTGTAGGATACACCACAACATTTTCTATGGAACTATTCCTTTAGAGTTCGCCATACGTATTATTCCTTCAGAGTTCACTATACGTACTATTCTTTCAAATTTTTCCATACGTATTATTTGTTCAGAGTTTTTCATACTCACCATTCTTTAGAGTTAGCCTTACATATCATTCTTCCAGGGTTTTCCATACTTGCCAATCCTCTCTTTCAGAGTCTATGACAAAAGCGTTTCCTTTAGATGATTGCATAAGGGCCTTCCTTTAGAAGGCGCCATGAAGGTGTTCCTTTCCATAAATCGCCAAAAAGGCTTCCATTTCATAGATTTCCACAAAGGCATCTATTTTATGGCGTGTTCAAGATAAGGATTCGCTTAGACTCACATTATGTGAGGTTTGCCCTTAATCGTGTTGGGTTACGCAGAGAACTCCATTAGGTAATAACCTTCATTTAGTTCTTTCCATATGATGCCATAACCTACCAGTTATGGTCATATATAATATGGTATTTCCATATGACGCCATACCCCACCAGCTATGGTCTTACACAATATTGGATCATGGGATTTTCCTTTCAAAGAATTGTGTTTAAAGTCCCGATAGACTCCTTTATATGACTCCGTGGAGACAGACACAGACTCATTTAACAATTCTTTCATGCTTTGACACCATACATAAATTAACATACATTTCATTTCATATTATCTCATACATTCCAAAAGCACTCATATAGTTTTATTTCATCATTAGAATAACTGTCTCATGCTTAACCTATCAGTTTCCTCATGAACTAGATATGCACGACTCATTTAGTGTTCACAATCTGGCCATTTTCTATAGAAACATCACAATTAATACCTTACATACAAGAGTTGACTTAGAAAGTCACCTGATAAGAATGTATAGCAGGTTGAGCTCCAGATCCAAGATCTTTTCAGGAGTTGTAGTAACCACTGCCTCTTAAAACAAAAGAACACCATAAAAATCCATTCGGATAACCTTTCCATCATCTTAAATACAAATAACCTATAAACAAAGTCTTTACTTTTTCAGGTATTCATGTGGATCTACTTTTCAGAGTCATAAAACTCACCTCGACATGAAAAAAATTTTAGAAGAATCCAGAGGTTCGGATCCAACTTAAAAAAAAATGCTTCTTCTTTTCTCCAGCCTTAGATTTTAATATTTTTAAAAGAAAAGAATATAACTCCCTTTATTTCAACTTGAAGACCTATTAAAATAGTCCAAGTCTTTATTGGAACTTGATAAATGTCACATCACTACTGACTTATCTTATCAATGGTCTACAAATTCTGAGGAAACTAACTTTTAAATATCACGGTTCTCGTTCGGTTAGTTCCTAACCAACTTACCTTATAACTTAACTTGTAAAGTATCATGGGGAAAATGGTATACTACTTCTGACGTGGGCTTATACCTTCAGTAACTATTTACCTGACTGTATTATTCTTTTATCAAATCACAATTATCTAGCGTGGAATTCTTAACATATTGAACATACAACTGTGTTTGCCCCCATTATACTCTGAAAAAGAGCACTTGAGTGGTTACAAATTCACCAATTGTACTTTTCAAAGACTACGCCAAACCTTGTGCCTGTAAGAACTGGGGTGTTATAGGCTTGCTCAAAGAATTCTTATACTTATTCAACTTTTATACTTTACACACACTTAAAACTTACTATTTATGCCTCACTTCCATAGAGATCATTTGAACACTAAGGTTTCGTCGAGTAGGATGCTACATAATGAGCTAGCGGAGGGACCGATTGGAGATATATAATTAGGGCTCAAATAATTTATAATTAAAATTTAATTTTTAGCCTATTAATTATAAACTTATTTAGTAATAAAGTCATTCCATTATAGTATTGTGATTGAGCTCTCCCCAATTACATATCATTACAAAAGCTACTCAATAAGTGCTTGTCCAATGACCTTGTCATAAGTGTGTTACCCTCATAAGATATCCTTAATCTCTTTAGGATAAATTCGTTCTCCCAATATGATCCTATTTTATCTCATGGTAACCATTTGTATAGTTTACCCAAAAGTAGATGTAATCATTTAAATTTGTCACAAGTACTTACAATTGTAATTTTATATATATTATCACAAAAAATAAATAATTGTACCAACTTAACAATAATTACAAATGCAATAGTCTTAATTAGTATAGAGTGATAATTAAGACTTTTGTTAAACACTTGTTTGACACGGATTCAAACCATATTATCCTTATCTCCATCCTTATGTTATATAAAAGAAAACATGTTAAGGCCATTAAATTTAAACCTCGTAAATTATAAAGACTAAATTTTTAACTTTACTAACTATTTTCTTTTCCACCACAACTGCGTTTTTCTTGTAGTTAAAACCCAGGTGACAGCATGGGCTAGCTAATAGCAACCAACCATTCTTGTGGGTAGTTAGGCCTGTACCAATCCATGGTTTAGAATGGCTTCAACCACTGCTAAATGGTTTCTGGAAACATTGAGCGGTAGCCTAGGAGGGTACATATGGTTTCATGGGCTCCTCAACGACAAGCCTTAGCTCATCCAGCTTGGTAGCTTTTTGGACTCACAAATCACAAGTCCCACCTTTAACTTGGAATGCAACACCAACACAATAAATACAAATAAATTTAGAAAAAAAAAGATAATACAAATATGAAAGAAATTATATGAACACCATAAATTTTATATAAAGCAAATATTTTTTTTGAAAATTTATATAAATATAACATTTTAAACATGATTACAATATGCAAATTAATATGTACCATGATGCACATTGAACAATCTCCTCATATTATTATAATTTAACTTTTGAGAGTACAAGTGAAAGGGGTCATAATTAAGGACGGAACCCAGACAAAATATCAAGGAGTGGCCAAGCATAGTAGTAGGTACTATTTTAATACTAAATAATTTAAGTTTTATTCTGATGAAAATTTTGATTTGGTGCGTATCAATTCGTACCATTTGATATAGGATTTTAATATTTTAAATTATTTTTTAATATTTTATATTTTAAATATTTTTATATATTTTATAAGTTTCGATAAAAAAGAATTATAACATAACCCTAAAATATGTAAAAATTAAATAATATCCCTATGAATAAATTGAACACCACACAATCTTATGAGAATCACCAACCACACACATACAAAACAAAGAAGCGTAATTTTAAAATATACAAAAAATTGTTGAGGTATACTTTTTTGTGAAGCAAAGTTCCAAATCTCTTGAACCAATCTTTAGAAATTGCTAAATATATTGCTTTAATATCATGAAAAATTAATTTCTTTTTAGAAACATATTTGAAATAATTTAAAAATAAGAAAAAGATAAACTCTAAATTTATAAACCCAAAAGAAAAAAAAATCACAAACTTACAGTAAGAAAATCTAACAACAAAATGGTGTGATGTCAATAGTGAATTAGTAGTTTGTTAAAAGATAGTTAAAAAATTATTTAACACAATTCAATCATTAGATTTCATGTTTCATTTATATAGATAATGTATGTTAAATTTGGAGTAAAGTAAATATTTAATTATTTGTTTTATGTAAAAACTTTGAAACTGTGAATATATATTAATATAGAAATTATTTTACATTGATATGATAAAAATATCAAATTGATTCAAATATTTACAAGTATGACAAATACAATTATATTGATAAATTAAATGATTGAATTATTAAAATATTAGTTATAATAAAAGTTACAAAGTGAATCCCTCCCCTTTATATATATATACATATATATCCGTGAATAACTACTTGTTCTTAAAGACACTTACCCCCTATTAAGTTTAATGTAAAATTATCCCTATAGTTTCAAGAATATCGACTTATCTCTCTCAAGTTCGAAAATAATCCCACAAACCCCTTTAAAATCTATTTACTAAGCAAACCTTAAATAAAAAAAAAAGAGACAATTATCCCTTTTTATTATTTATCAATTCATTTTCTATTTGATTAATTCATTTCTCTTTTAATTAAAAAATAATGGAATTTTAATTACATATGAAGTCTTTCAAAATGAAATATATTTGACTTCATTAAGAAATTATATTCAACTTCAATTAAAAGTAAATATTTTAAATTTATATTTAATTTAATTATATATTAATCTTGAGATACATTCATTAAATTATTTTATGTAAAATTAATTAGTTACCATTATTAAAAAAGTTTTCATGAAAATTTTTTTAAAATATAAAAGTAAAAAAATATCTCAAGATTAATATTATAATTAAATAATTAACATGTATTTGTATAGAAAATCATTAAATAAGAAACACACAGTAAAAAAGACGACAATAAAATAAAATAAAATATAATTATAACTTTTATCTCAAGTGGTAGTCTAGTTACCTATAAGTGTCTTATAGCATATTGGGCACATATTTATATCCCACCAAGAGTAAATGTTGAGATTTTTTTAGTGGGTGACCATGTATATCTGCGTGGTTCACTTTATTAAGCACCCAACAAAGCGCCCTCACACTATAAACCTTCTACCTCTTTAGGCACCTATGCTTTTATTAAAGACAAGAAAAAAAAAACCCACCAAAGATATTACCAACAAGTTGAAGGGTTCATTAGCTCTTGATGGACAAAACTTTGCATACTTTAACAATGAAATCAACCTCCCTCAACAAGGCCTTAGTTTAATGGGATGGTTAAGGTCTTGAGAACTTTAAGATCCCAAGTTCAAGTCCCACTCTTTGTAAACCATGTATGGGTTCTTAACCTATATTTATTATGGTTTATGTTTCACTATATGTGTATTTTGTATAAATTATGTTGGTAGTCTTGATATATTCTGATTATTAGTTTGATTGTGCTTTATACCACTACACCAAAACAGACTTTTAGCGGCGTTTTTAGTGGCGTTTGAATAAAAAACGCCGCTAAAAATCAATCATTAGCGGCGCTATATAAAAAACGCCGCTAAAGATCGAGTATTAGCGGCGCTTTTCTAAAAACGCCACTAAAAATGAGCATTAGCGGCGTTTTACAAAAAGCGTCGCAAAAACCTAAACCTAACGTCGTCGTTTTCGTGAGTTTTTAGCGATTTAGCGGCGTTTTTTAAGAAGCGCCGCTAATGCTCTAGTCTTTAGCGGCGTTTTTGATGAAGCGCCCCTAATGCTCTGGTCTTTAGCGGCGTTTTTGAAGAAGCGCCGCTAAATCTCTGGTCTTTAGCGGCGTTTTTTAAGAAGCGCCGCTAAAGCTCTGGTCTTTAGGGGCGTTTTTTAAGAAGCGCCGCTAAAAGCATTTTATCTTAATTGGTTTATTTATATTAAATGAAATTCAATTTATTTCTAATTGAATATTTAAAATCTTCAGAAAAAATAATGACAGATAGAAATAATTTGAAATAAAACACATGGAAAAATTAAAATACTATTATTTAAAATAATTTTAAAGTTTTTTGGGTACATGATTACTAATTGTTTTTTAGTTTATATATTAAAAATTTTCTTATATAATCGTAAAAGAAATAGTATTAATTTTAAAATATTGAATTAATTATCACTATAGTTTAGGGTTTTTAGTTTAGGGAGTATGGGTTTAGAGATTATGGTTTAAGGGTTGGGATTTAAGGTTTAGGGGTTAGAGGGTTAAGGCTTTAGGGGTTAGACGTGTTAGGGGTTAAAAGTTAGGGATTTGGGGGTCTGGTTAGAGTTTTGGGTTTAGATTAATTATTTTTTTAATTTATATTTTAAATATGTTCTTATATAATTGTAAAAGAGATAATAATAAATTTGTTTAGGGTTTTTAGTTTAGGGTATATGATTAATTTAAGATTTAAGGCCGATTTAGGAGTTTATATTTTAATGTTTAGGGAGTATGGATTTAGGGATTATGGATTAGCGTTTATGGTTTAAGGGTTGGGATTTAAGGTTTAGAGGTCAGGGGTTTAGGGATTAGATGTTAGGGTTTAAGAGTTAGAGATTTAAGGTTTAGGAATTCGGGGTCAGGTTAAGGTTTTGAGTTTAGATTATTTATTTTTTAATTTATATTTTAAATATGTTCTTATATAATTGTAAAAGAGATAATAATAAATCAAATATATTGAAATTATGAGTATATAGTTTAAATTATTTAAGAGATATATAATAGATAGACTTTATATGTATTGAATGGTTAATTTAGGGTTTAAGGTTAAGGTTTACTTGAAATTTGTTAAATGATAAAATTTTATACAATTAATTAATGCTTTTATATTTAAAAAAAATTAATCTAAACCATTTGATATATTTAAATATTAGTTTAAATAGAATTAATAAATAAGTTAAAAAAAGTAATAGATTGATATGGATATTTAAGTATAATTATTTATTTTGGAGAGGACCAAATTATAAGAAAAAAATACAAAAATAAAAATGATATGGATATATAGTTAATTATTTAATTTGGATAATTCTAACTTAATAATTAATTACAACCATTTTATTATTTGTTTTCTTATTAAAATATACAATATTTATTTTGAAAGTACTTGGCTTTTTTTATTTTTATAAAAAATTAATTTATAAAAAAAATTTAGCATAACAAAACTGGAAAGTTGATTTTAGCATTAAATAAGGTTTAGGGGTTAGTAGTTAGGGGTTAGGGGTTAGATGTTAGAGGTTAAGAGTTAGTGATTTAGGGTTTAGATATTCGGGGTTGGGTTAAGGTTTAGATTAATTAGTATTTTTTAATTTATATATCAATTAAGTTCTTATATAATTGTAAAATAGGGGTTAGGGGTTTAGAGTTTTTGTTTTATGATTTAGGGTTTAGGAGATAGGGGTTAGGGGTTTAGAGTTTCTATTTTACGATTTAGGGTTTAGGATTAATTGGTGTTTTTTAATTTATATATTTAAATATTAGATTTAAAAAAATAATGATAAACAAATAAATAAAAGTAAAATAATAGTAATTATATTTTAGTTAGTATTAATAGTAATTATATTGATAAATAAATAAAAGCAAAATAATAGTAATTATATTTTAGTTAGAAAAAAATATATCTAATAAAATGGAGATTAGATTGGAAAATAATAATTTAAAATCATGATTAACGTTTCAATCTTTAATAGAAATTTGATATTTGAGAGAGTGATTGCTTACATTGGATAATTCTAACTTAATAATTAATTACAGTTATTTTATTATTTGTTTTCTTATTAAAATATAAAATATTTATTTTGAGAGTACTTAGTTTTTTTTATTTTATAAAAAATCAATTTATAAATAATAATAATAAATGTTTTATAAAATTACTTAACTAATAATTTTTAGCTGATAAAATAAAAAAATTTTAACAGAACAAAATGACGTCGTTTTATTCAAAATGAAATAATTTTTTGTGGCGTTTTTAGAAAAACGCCGCAAAAGATTAGCAATAGCGGCGTTTTTTTTAAAAACGCCACAAAAAATATTTCACAGATTATTTTTGTCGAATGGTACAAAAGATAAAAAATAGCGGCGTTTTTATGAAAAACGCCGCAAAAACTAATTAAAATCCCGCTCAATTCCGAAAAAATTATTTTGGTTACCCGCTCATTACTCCTCTTCTTCTCATCTCCGTGCGCCCCCCAAATAAAAGATTGTACTTAATTCTTTTTACCTTTTTATCTCAAAATTTGCCCCCAACTTTCCCATTTCCAGCAACACCAAGTCAATACACCTACGCCAATCACCCTTCTTTTTCCTTTTCATTTCACTGCACTGAATTCACTCACCATCGCTACTCCTTTTCTCTCAATCTGTTAAGGTTTCTTTTAATTTTAGGCTTTCAAGGGAATGTATAGTTTCCTTTTAATTTTACTGGTGATTTCTATGGCGACGGAAACCCTAGATGGCAAGAAACCGGAGGAAGAGGAGGTGAAAGAGAAGACTGAAACTTCCCATTGAATAAGAAATCAGTAGAAGGAAAAAGAAATCAGATCCTTCTGAATAAGAAGAAGAAAAATCAGTACTTTCTTTCCATTGAAGAACAAGAAGTGAAAGAGGATATCAAGGGAAAATGTCAAGAGAAAAACTAAAAAGAGCCGCACTTCCTCCTGTTCAATAGGTGTTCTTTTTTATTTCTATTGCTTTCAGTATATATTTTTTTGAGATTATTTTCAGTGAAAGAAAAAAATTTGGAAATAACCCATCATTTTTTTCGTGGAAAACTAGAAAAAAAAACAAATTAAATGCAAGCCTATAGCTATATGCCCTTCAGACAATCTAAAACGAACTGCTGAAATCTCTTCTGCAAATTATCCTGCTCGAGAGTATGGTTGGTTTTTATCTAAGTTATATTTCTACATTTTCTGTAATTGTTCTAGGTGATAGTGGGTATGTTTTATTTTATTTTATTTTTGCAGTCTTGATTTGTTTGCAAACCAGAATATATTTTGTAGTTTTATTTTAATGCAAGAGTAGAAAAATGCAGTTTTCTATGATTATTAATATGATCTTTTGTCATATGTTCTTCAGAACAAGATATTACACAGCCGGATTGAAGCTATACATATTCAGTTTGCTGAGAAAGACCGTGGTTCTGCACTTGCTGAAAGTTCTATTCCAGATTCACATGGTGATTCTGGTTTGCAGAATGTCATCAATTACCTCCGACGGGCAAAACAAATAGTATTGTTTTAAGCTGGAAAGGTTGGTTTTCTTTTTAAAGGAAAGTTGATTCTCCCTTACTTCTTAGATTTCCAGAACTGTGCTGTGTTCTGTTTCTTTATGTGTGTTTGGTTTATTAACAAATCTGGTTTTTTTGGGTGTTCAATTTTACTGATGAAAAATAAATATTCCTCAAATTATTGCTTGTCATTTTCTTTTATTTTCTTTTTTTTCATACTGGGTATTCAACTTTAATAATAAAAGAATGGAATTTAAGGGTAGTCAAGAGAAGATTTTAAGTTTCGTTCTTGGGAATTTTGACTCTTTTATTTTTTTCTTTTGTCCTTTTGTTTTCTCATGTGTTCTCTGAAAATTTGAATTTCTGTCTGAATTATAGTTGAAACCATTTACTTCTGCATTTAAAATGGTTTCTACTTTAATAATACTGAAAAATTAATAATTTTATTAGATGATTTAAAATATGTAGTGTCGGGTTTTCTAGATTATTGATTAAGTTGTATGTTTGTCGGCAGACTGGTCAAGCTATGGCAAGTGCTCTCAATGTTGTACAAACATCTCATTCGTATGGGGATTTAATGCTTCTAATGAAACATGCTGAACTGCAACAAGTGTGTGCTTCTCTTGGTGGTTTTTTAACTACGTTTTTAAGTGATAAAACTTATGTTAACTTTGTGAGGAATCGGGTCTCGTAACACGTGATTCATCTGAATATCTATTTGTTCTAGTGTTAATAATTCTTTTAACATTTTAACTTATCATAGATGCTATGTTTTGATTTAGCATTCTTGTTTATCATGTAAAGAAATTGTCTGGAATTTTAATAGCAAAAATTGGAATTTTTTTATTGTTGTCTATGTTTTACTTGTGAATTGTGATTGCAATGGTTTACCTTCCTTTGGTGTAAAATCTACTTGGCCAATTGGAATGTTCAATGATTTATTTAGCCCTTGTACTCAGCAATATTACTTCTAATTGTACTGCAACACATCTATATGCCCATTTCTTACCTGTAATCATGTTGCATATGCTCTGGCTTTTTAAATCGTGAATCATGATTAATGAAAATGAGATGGATAGCTGATGCCTTTCCTGATTTTCAGGTTTGACAAGGAACTGAACAAGTAAGTTGCTATTAAAGTTATTGATTTAGAAGAATCGTAAGTGGATACCTTTGTTATATTTTCCTTGATTTATTCCTCATTACAGTGTCTTGTAGCAGGTGCTTGCTATGAGCAGCAAAGTATGAATGAATGTGATTATCAACTTTACAAATATACATAGTAAAGTTTAAAGTATGAATCGAATTGCTATGAGCAGCAAATTTAGCGATAAAACAAAGTCACACCAAATTGCTATGAGCAGCAAAGAAAATTTTTTTAATTGCAGAAAACCAACTTCCCTTCTTTCCCATACTGCCAGAAAATTTAGGGACCGCACGACTTGTGGTTGATTTCGATAGGTGGTGGACTGGTGAGGAATCTGTGAATGTTCCCTATTTTCATTTAAGGACCGCCAAGGAAATTCTGAAACTAAAAGCTGATTGATCGGATGTGTATGTCGGCTTTCATCAACTACTTTCGAAGGCCTTACTAGGAATTGAAGTGGTGTGCAAAGAGATTGCTTCTTCCGATCTGATTTTTCGATATAAATACTGGACAAAGTATGGATATTTTACTGCTGTTAGTAAAATAGGATTCTCTTCTTAGGATCTTAGTTTCTTCACTTGTATTAGACTCAACAATGGCTTGAATTGCATTGGTGTTGATTTTACTAAAATTTCGAGGTTTACAATTTTTAATTTTTATTAATTATTTATATTTTCTCACTTTTATTAATTTTTATTATTATTTAAACTTTCTTTATTTGCCTTCTTTTATCATTTTCATAGAAAATTTAATTTAAATAAATTTTTTATTTATCCTTAAAAGTATATTTAAAGTTCAAATTAAAAAATAAAACATAATATAATATTTATCATAAAAATAAATATTATTTAATTAAAATAATTTTTTTGCATGATATGTTTTTAGCGGCGTTTTTGCGAGAAGCGTCGCTAAAGGTTTGTTCTATAGCGGCGTTTGAGATAAAAAGCGTCGCTAAAGATCATAGTCTTTAGCGGCATTTGTGGGAAAGCGCCGCTAAAGAACATGGTCTTTAGCGGCGATTATGGGAAAAGCGCCGCTAAAGAACATGGTCTTTAGCGGCGTTTGTGGGAGAAGCGCCGCAAAAGTTAGCGACGTGTTCAATAGCGGCATTTTTTGCGGCGCTTTAGCGCCGCAAATACTTTTAGTGGCGCTAAAAAGCGCCGCTAAAGGCCTAAAAAAGCGCCGCTAAAAGCCTATTTTGGTGTAGTGTACTGATTAATTTTTATTATCATTATTTGAGTATAAGTATAACTTCAAAAAAAAAAAACTTACATATATATTAATTGAACAATGCATTATTTTAACATTTGATTATATTAGAATATAGTACAAATAATAATTAAAATAATTTATTAATTAAATAATTATTATTTTCAATTAAACGTATTAAACATAAAGATTCAAAATAACAAAAAAAAAGTAGAATAATAAATAACTAATAAAGGGTAGAGTTATCCTTTTATTTAAAATTCATTTACTAAAGAGGAGACTAGTGGATTTTTCATCAAATCTTAGGGGATAGGTGAGTATTTTTCAAATCACAGAGTAAAATTTAATCATAGAGAGAGTTTGAATGCTTTTCTCTTAACAATTTGCTATTTTTTGTTTCATTCAAAATAGAAATTCTATCACATGTGTACATATGTGGAAATTACGTATTTAAAATACAAGTACGAGTTTAAAAATAATATACAATAAACAATGAAATGTAACGTTTGAAATTCATAAAAAAAAAATATGCAATATGTATGAAATTAAAATAAAAATAGTTTAAAGTGTCAAAAAAAGAAGAAGAAATTGAAATAGGTAATACATCATATTAAGACTATTAATTAAACCCCAATTGTTAATTACAATATTGTCATTTTTCTTGAGTTGGTATTGAGTTGATTTATGTCACCAACTCAATCAACAATATTATCAATACTAGTAATTCTATCACACGCACAAATTCTAGAAATCAAGTATTTCGAACATGTGTATGCGTTTAAAAATAATATCTAATAAAAAATAAAATGTATTGTTTAAAACTAATAATAACAACATATATTCAATAGGTATGAAATTAGAATAAAATAAATTAGTTTAAATTGTGAGTAGAATTAAATTTAAATAAGTCAATACATGTGATTAAGAATACTAAATGCACTATAATTGCTTTTGAACTCGTGTTGTTGATTTTCTATAGCACTTAAATGTTATTCTTAAGTAACATTATTTAACATATTATCAAAATGTCAAAACGTTATAATGTTGGTGAAAGAAAAATTCAACATTAAAAATGTAGTTATAAAATATTTAGTTAACAATTGAATCACAGGTAGAGTAGTAACTTAATTAAAAAAAAAACTCTCATCAAACCTGAATTGGTATCGAGTTGAGTTAGGAAATTAACTTAATCAACAATATTATTAATAAGAAATTTGTAAACTCACTATGTGAATGAAAAGTAATAAAAATTATTAAAAATAATAAAAATTATTTAAAATAGGAAAGAAAATGAATTATTTAGTGGTTAAAATAGTGATTAAAATATGGATTTTTTAATTAAGATATAATTTTTTAATCTGTTATTCTTGCACATCTCTATTCTGCTTCTCTATCACGTTTGTGGTTTTTGTGTTTTGTCAAATTGTGGTTTTTGGATTGGTGCTATAGGGGTGGGTGTGAATTATTTTGGCTTCTTGATTATTGGTCTTGGGTTTAGTAGGGGGTTTGCTATGGAAGCGGATCTGGCAGGGTTCACGTTGGATGATGGAGAGGATGAGGTTTTGTTGTTCCCCAATGAATCTGAGCCTAAAAAAAAGGCCTATAATTTTTGCTTGGTTGGTTGTTTTCTCACAGCTAGTGTTGTTCATTTTTTGGTAATGAGGAGTACGATGGCTGGAAACACAAGAAGTATATAGACTTTTTTAGCACCTTTTGAGCTCTAATTCATGCAGTTTCGTAGTAATTTTTGTCAAAATTCATACTTTAATTATAAAATAATTAATTTGTGCTTAAATTATTAACATATTGAATTTTAATTATTTTTATAATAAATTTTTACAAATTTGATTTATTTTCGATACTTTTGCAAAAAAGATGAAAATTGGTTTGGCAGTCACCTTGAAAGGCTTGAACCGTTGGGATAAATTTTGAATCAAGTGAACCAAGAGCATGAATAAATTATTTTCCAACCAAGTATGGTCCAATAATGATTATTATACATACTTTGTATTTAAATTTTATCCAACATTAATTGGGTTAAAAATTAATATAAAGTCAGAAGAAGAAAGTGACCTAGTGTGTTAAGTATAGAAGGCTGAACCACCAAGCAATTGGGAAGCCCAAAACTGTCCCTATAGCTGATCCAATCAGCTGATTTTCATACTTGAAAAATAGCCCTTGAGCTTCTCCTAAATGCTGTTCAAACCCCTCCATTTTTGGTGCCTTCCACTTTTTGCATCACGCTAAATATAACAAAGTTTAAATCATGTTTAAATCATTCAAACTTGTTCAATGCATGGCCGGTCAATGGAGAGTGAATGGCTAAAACTTAGATGATATTTTTATCAGTCATTCTCACCTATAAATACCCCTCTTCTCTTCTTCATTTAACACATCATTCATTCCCACACATCTCTCTCTTTCACTCACTTTCTCTCTTCCATTCCCTTCTTGACTTCCCATTTTCCTTTGTTTCATTCCCTTTCTAATTTCCCTCTTGAAAAAGAGATTTCATCCACCTTAGAGTAACAGAATTCAAGTGTTCATGAAGGCCTTGGATCGACAGAACAAGTAGAGAAGGAGAGGAGTGCACTAGTCTGACTTCGGATAAATACTAGATTTGCTTTCTAGTTCCCTACTTTTTAATTTTCTTGTTTATGTTGTGATCATGAACATGGATATTTGTTGTGTTGTTATTCTTGATTTAATTAAAATGACTTAATTTAATTTGTGTTAGATTGATTGCATTCTGTCCACTTAAATTATTATAATCGTGTTCGTGTTGTTATTAGGCATTGGTAATTTGTTCAATTAAATAAAATCAGGCTATGTTATATTTGCATTATAATTGTAAGGTAACAAATGAATTAATTATTAATCATATTGAAATCGTAATTAATTGACACTATTTAATTGATGCATATTTAATCTTCTGAAATAGCTAAAGGTTAAATTAGCGACAGTATTAAACGGTACATTAGCCTTGCATAACTTGGAAGATTATTGTGATTAAATTGTTTCAATATAGGACTATGTTGTTACTTCACTTAACCTTATACATTAATTGTTTGAATTGACATAGTAATATGTTCAAGAGATTATTTGGTTTAGTAAGTTTCTATGTGCATCAGTTAGCAAAATTTCAAGTTGTTAGGAAATTATCTGTAACAAAATAAACATGAATTTAGTAATTTTAAGTTATAGAATGTAATCGATCTAACACATTTATGTCATCTCGATTTAAACCCATCTTTTAGAAATTGTGCATTGGAATTTATACATTTTATTTTTCTTAGTTAAATTACTTAGTTAATTTTTAGAATGACTTAGTTAATTTTTAGTTTTTAAATCACCTATTCAAATCAACTTATATTTCCTTCAGCAAATTGTTTAAAGTTGCATTTAATAAATATTTTCTTTCACAGTCCCTGTGGGTATGAAAACTCGACATTTACTTGTCATTTTATTACTTGTTACAATTTTGTACACTTGCACATTTTTGTCGTTCCAATGACGAATCTCTGGCATCCATTAAAGGGACTTCAGATTTCAGATCTGGGGGAAAAGAGGTATTTTTAAAAGTTTTTTTCATAAAATAGACATTGATCGAATGATGAATAGGGAGCTATGGACTTTTAATAATCATCTTTTGGTGATGCATCTATTGGAAGAGGGAAAGGATTCGATGCAGGTGTCCTTGGTCTTGTCATCTTCTTAGGTGCAAGTGCATGATTTACCCTCGGGATTTTTCTCGAAGTGTGTAGTAAAGCAATTAGGGGACTTTGTTGAAAAGTTTTTGGAATATGATTCAAAGTAATTGGGAAATGGGTTGACAAACTTTTTATGGTTCCAGGTGCCGTTGGATGTTAGACGACCGTTGAAGCGAAAGAAAAAGATTATGGTCTCCCTTGGGAAGTGTTGTAACACCCCTAACCCTTATCCGTTACCAGAACAGGGTTGTAGAGCATTACCGGACTTTACGGACTAAATACAAACATTTATTCACCTTTATTATTCATATTAAGAATCAATTATATAATACTTATATTGTCCCTTAGATGGGCCCTCAAGACCCAAAATATACCTTAGAAATGATTCGGGACTAAACCGAATACTCAGAAAATTTTCGCAAAACTTCAAAAATTTTCTTAGGAACAAGGGATACACAACTGTGTGGCTCAAACGGCCATAAGACACTCCCATGTCTTAGGCCATGTGGGCATTCGATGTAGGACACACGGCCGTGTCCCAGCCCGTGTAACTTTCTAACTTGGGCCACACGACCAACTACATGCCCGTGTGCTAGGACGTGTGCAAAGTGCATGGGTCACATGGCCAAGCCACACGCCCGTGTGCTAGGCCGTGTGCTAAAACCTGAGCATTCTGTTTCAAAATTTTAAGGTGTAGGGGACACAGGGCCAAACCACATACTCGTGTGCATGGCCGTGTATCACACATGGCTGAGACAGACGCCCATGTCTCTGCCCGTGTGGATGAAAATAGGCCATTTTAAGGCCACTTTTCTCACCCAATCTTGGTATCAACCTAGGCACAACCATTTCCACACTCATAAAGCACAATAAGACCTTCAATTCAAACCAATACCAATTCTTATAACTAATATATCATTACATATAATTAATTATCCAATCTTACCAAATTAACTATATACACATTTATGTATATTTTACTAAATTTAATAAGTCAAATTATACCTCATTATACCTATTAATTAACCATCCATTAGCCATTTTAAACGCACTTCATGCATGTTTAATTCATATTTATATAAGTTGGTTGGAAACTTACACAAAGTATACATCATAATATTACACAAACCAACTTTACTTAAAATCATACCAATCCTTATACATGCCATATAAACCATAGTATGTATAACAAAACCTACTAGAGCAAGCTGGATAATATGGATCGATATGCTAATTCGATCCTCCGGTTTCATGTTAATCTATAGGAACATTAAACAACACGAGTAAACTTATCGAAGCTTAGTAAGTTCATTAAGTTAAACATTGATTTTACCAAACTCAATATAAAATTGCAAATAAATCATAAATTCTTCCTTTCAAACACAACATAAATCTATGAATACACCTTCTTCAAGTTAATAAATATAATAATCAATAAATCTTTCAAATTCCAATCACATAACTCTTTTACCAATTCTAACTAAATCGAATAACGACATACGGATATGAGTACATCGTTTTCTTTGTGCCATAGTCCAACTATGGTCTTACATATATGTTGCCATGACTCTGCCATGGTCTTACATTCGTAGTGCTATAACCCAGTTATGGTCTTATCATCACAATGCCATAGCCCAGCTATGGTCTTACATATAAATACTGCCATGGTCCAACCATGGTATTACGTTTATAGTGCCATAACCCAGTTATGGTATTATCCGTCAATTCATCCTTTACATTAATGCCATAGCCCAACTATGGTCTTACATATAAACACTGCTATGGTCCAACCATGGTCTTATCCGTCAATTCATCCTTTGTCACAAAACGACTGTACTCAATCCTACGTTCTACTCAATTTAATCATTCAATTCGATTTCACAATTTAACAATAATTTTTATTCTCAACAACAAAAATATGACTAATTACATAATAACATTAATCAATTAGTAAATAAACATTAAAATTTAACCAAACGAACTTACCTGGGCTAATTGTGGAATTTGTAGTAGTTAGAGATTATTTTGTTAATTTCCCTTTTTCTCGTTGATCTACGGGCTCTTGATCTAAAATGTAAAATTATTCATTCATTAGCATATATTTCAATTCAATTTAATTCACAATTAATACCCCTTAACTTTTGAAATTACACAATTAACCCAACTTTTACAATTTTTATAATTTAGTCCCTTACCAATTTTCCTATCAGTTGAGCTAATTTTTCTCAATTAACAATTTATTCAATTATTGTAGGCTATCTTACAACCTTTGATACATATAAATTTAACTGTAAACCCTAATTCTTTAATTCTTCACAATTTAATCCTAAAATAAATTTTTGTTGAAATCACTTGATAAAATCATCATATAACAAAATTAAAGCTTCAATTCCATGTTAATTCATCATAAATATCCAAAAATCATCAATGATAACATTCAAAATTACCCATAAAATCAAAAAATAATGAAATAGATAGTTGGACTAAATTGTAAAAGCCTCAAAAACATAAAAATTTCAAGAAAAGAGCAAGAATTGGACTCACATGATGCAAAAATATGAAAAACCAGATTAGAGGACCTTGAATGGCATTTTTGGACTGAAAATTAGAAGAAGAAATGTCTAGAATTCAATTTAGTCACTTGTTTTATTTTTAATTTTAACCAAATTACTATTTTGCCCTTAGTTCACACTAATTTTTGTTATTTTTCTCTACCTATGCCACCCAAGCCATCATATTTGGGCTAATTTGCCTTTTAAATCCTCCCTCATTTAATATTTAGGCTATTTTATCACTTTAGCAAAATTTGCACCTTTTTTAATTTAGTCCTTTTTTATTAATTAACTATCAAAACATTAAAATTTTCTAACGAAACTTTAATACTAACTCAATGACACTTTTTTAAATATTTATAAAAATATTTAAGCTCGATTTATGAAATCGAGGTCTTTATACCTCGTTTTTAGAACCACTTAACCTAATAAATTCTTTTAAAACACAAATACCTAATTCAAAAATCTTTCTAAAATATCACTTAACTCATAAATAATAAATAATAAAATTTTTGAACTCACTCGTCGGATTTTGTGGTCTCAAACTACTGTTTTCGACACTACTGAAAATTAGGTTGTTACTTGTGTACCTATGTAAGTTTTAAGTACAAAAGGTTGGCACTATTCTATTTTTTCTGTGGCGACTTGGGACATAATGATTCTTCCTGCATGATTAGATTTAATAGTGGATTGGAAGATACGATTTTGGGATGGGATTTGTCTTTGAAAGTGTAGTCTAGAAAACCTGTTTCAATGAATAATGTGTGGCTGAGGGAGGAAGGAAGAAGTGAGGTAGGTAATGGAACTCAAGGGCTTGAGAAAATGGGGAATTCTTTCAGGGAAGGGTCTTAGAGGGGCTCTAGAATGAGGTTGGTTCATGTCCTGGGGTTTAATTTGGAAGGTGTTTCGATGTGTGGTTCTGAAATGGCTGGGGTTTCTTCAAAAATATTGAGTCATTCAAATATGTAGCATGATTTGGAGGAGAATCAAATTGAAAGTGGGGATGGGAAGAAAAGACCCCGAATAGAGTTTGTGGATTAGAGTAGTTCTAATATTACGGATTCTTTAGGGGTCAGGGAGAAGAATCCTGTGGTTCGATCTTAATTTTTATTGTTGGCTGCTAAAGGGAGAGTCGGTCGATCACAATGAAAATAATGTTGGAATGTCCGTGGTTTGGGGAATCCATGGGCTACAAGAAGACTTTGGTATATGCTGAAGGTCTATAATCCCCAAGTGGTCTTCTTTATAGAGACAAAACTGAGTAGCGTGTGTATGTAGAAGGTGCGAAAAAGGTGTGGTTTTATGAATGGTATTGATGTGTCGGTAGAAGGGACACCAGGGGGTCTGTGTTTGGCATGGAAAGGAGATTTCAAGATTAGTTTGAGGAATTTCTCAAAAAACCATGTTGATGTTCAGGTTTAAAAGATTAGGAAAAGTAAAAGATAGAGATTTACGGGGTTTTATAGGGCTTATTTTGCTTGTAACAGAGAAGATACATGGGATTTATTGAGGTGTCTAGGTCATTGTCAATACTTTCCATGGCTTATGTGAGGATTTTAATGATATCATGTATTCCTTTGAGAAGGTGGGGGTGCCAAGGGAGGAAAAGCGTATGGAGAAATTTCGGGAAGTGTTAAATGGGTTTCGATTAATGGATGTTGGGTATTTAGGGGCTTGGTTTACTTGGGAGAGAGGGAATTTTTCAGAAACAAATATTAGAGAAAGATTTGACAGAGGTGTGGCGAATGTTGAATAGATAAATATGTTTTCGAATGCTGTGATACGACATTTACCACATTCATTTTCGGATCACTGTTCACTTTTAATTAATATGGCTCAATAAGGTATAGGTTGGGAATGAAATGGTTCTGCTTTAAGGAATACTGGGTTATGGAGGACTCCTTTGAGGAGGAGATGAAACAAATATGGGAGTCGTCTTTGGGTGATGTCATTGCAAAGTTTGCTTCTTTACAAGTTGGGTTGCAAAAATGGACAGTGTCTTGTAAAGCCCAATGGGAGGGCCTTAAGAGGAACTTAACACCGAAGTTAGAAGAATTGGTGGTTCAGGATAGGGATGATGAGAATATTGCTGAACTTATTGATACTAAAATTCATCTCAATTTGAAAATTGATAAGGATGAAGTATATTGGGAATAGAGAGCAAGGGTGAACTAGTTAAGTTAGGGGATAAGAATACAAGTTTCTTTCATAATAGTGATTCTCAATGTAGTTAAACAAATTATATTGGTAGCCTATAATATGAGGCTAGTAGGGTGGCCACTGATGAGGAGGAAATTGAGAAGATTGTAAGAAATTATTTTTAAAATCTTTTTTCAATAAAATAGATAGGGGATACGAGCCATGTTTTATCGGAGGTGAATAGATGTATTTCGAATGATATTAATAAAATGTTGAAGGCCAAGTATACAGAAGAAGAGATCTATTCAGCTTTGAAAGGGATGGGGCCAATAAAGGCGTTTGAGGATGATGACTTTCTGGCTTTGTTTTTTCAAATATTTTGGCATATCATTGAGAGTGATCTTAATTCATAATGTTTGGGAGTTCTGAATAAAGGTATGGCTTTAGATCACCTAAATATTACTAATATTGTTTTCATTCCAAAAATTTCCCATCTAATGAGTTTAGGGAACTTTAAGCCTATCAGTTTATGTACGATGCTTTATAAGGTTATTTCAAATGCCATTGCTAATATATTTCAGAAGGTTTTAAACTGTTGTGTTGATGATATGCAAAGTGCCTTTGTGCCAGGAAGGTTGATTTCTGATAATGTGCTTTTGGCGTAAAAAATTTTGCATACTTTTAAGCAAAAAGAGAATTGGGTGTATTGGGCTTATGGTATTGAAATTGGTTATGAGTAAAACATATGATTGGGTTGAATGACTGTTTTTAAAGGAGATGATGGAGCAAATGAATTTTTCTAATTCATGGGTAGAGATTATAATGAGGTGTATTACTTCCGTTTCGTATTTAACAATTGCTAATGGGAAGGTTGATGGAACTTTTATACCTTCCAGAGGCTTACGACAAGGGGATTTGTTGAGTCCCTTTTTTATATATATTTGTAGTGAGGGGTTATTAACCCTTATGAGAATGACAATAGTGGAGAGTTTGATTAAAGGGGCTAAGGTAAGTAAGCAGGGTCCTCAAATATCTCATTTGATGTTTGTGGATGATTGTATCTTATTTGGAGAAGCATATAACACACCAAACCCCGTGCCCTATGCCGGGACGAAATACGGGGTGTTCTAAACTTAAACACATGCATTCAAACATTTTCCGAGTCATCAAGGCTTGATAAAAAATTTAAACCTTTTTTTAAATTTTTTTCGGACTTTTAATATGGGCCTAGGAGGCCTCAAGCATCCATTGGAAACCATTCGGGACCAACTCGGGTCCTTTAACTAACTTTAGAAAAATGACCTTGGAAACAGGGCACATGCCCATGTGGAAGGGCAACACACCCGTGTGGCCGTTATGACATGGTCGTGCTGATAGCTCATGTGGTTCACACGGCCTAAGCACAAGGGAACACGCCTGTGCCCAAAACCCATGTGAATTAAATTCCAATTTTGAACCTACAGGGGTTTTCACATGGTCAGGCACACGCCTGTGTCTATGGCCCGTGTCCCTCACACGACCATGACACGCCCGTGTCTAAAAACATTGACATTTTGTTTCTGACGTCAGCAACAAATTATGGGCACACGGCCAAGGCACACGTCCGTGGCCAGAGGCCGTGTCCTCCATATGGCTGAGACACATGGCCGTGTCTCTGTCCGTGTGTTTACTACCATGCATACTGATTTGTAAATTTAACATGCAGGGGACACACGATCGGACAACATGCCCATGGGGAAGACCGTGTGTCACACACAGCCTAGACACATGCCCGTGTGTCTACTCGTGTGCACAAAAACAAGGCTATTTTCCAAGCCTTGGCCTACATAACATTTAACATATCCAATCAACACAGCAATTTCGAGGTTTAATCAACCACAATGGCATTAACTCAATCATGCAATTTACTCATCCATGAAAATAACATCATTTGCATATACCAATAATGAATATTAGCCATTATCCATGGCCTTATACAAAATTTAGGGTTTCATCCCAAGCCAACACCTTGGCTAATTCAATAATGACTCAAAATACAAAAGTCTAAGTCCCTATACATGCCATACTCAAAATAATAAAACTAGCTATACCAAGTACTTCGATTGATAGTGTGATCGATGCCTCCGACGTTTGTTGATCCACGAGCTAGTTAGGCGGAACTATAAGAAAATGGAAAAGAAATAGGGTAAGCATAAAACTTAGTAAGTTGCATGAAAATAAACGTCAACTAATTATCACAAAACAATATGCTCATAACCTTTCATAGCTTATTCATGAATACTATAAATAGACGTAAATACAACTTACTCATCACCATCCAATACAATTCATATTTCATATGTTGAGCCCACATCTCATACATTTCAAATAGGTACCTGTACCACTCATCACATAATCATAACTATTCTCATTTCGATATAAATCATAAACCTTTTTGTTGAACCATTTGGGATACTATCAGATGCTCTACAGCCTTAACATGGGTTAAGATGCCGACGCCATGTCCCAGACATGGTCTTACACTGGCTCTCATCCATTGGTGTCGATGCCATGTCCTAGAAAGGTCTTACACTAGCTTGTATATCGCGAGGCTAATGCATGTCCCATACATGTCTTACACTAGCTCTCGTCTCAATGCCGAAGCATGTCCTAGACATGTCTTACACTAGCTCTCGTCTCAATGCCAATGCATGTCCCAGACATGTCTTACACTGGCTCTCATATTGTGGTTGATGCATGTCCCAAACATGTCTTGCACTAGCACACAAATGACCCAAACGTCATGGTATGAATATCCGATAATTCTTAATGTTCAACTAGGAGTTCTACTACCTCAATTCTTGTCATGCTTAATCATTTCCACAATCAAATAATTTATGCTATAACAATTCATTCATACAAGATAATAATGTAGTTGCATTATTTACACACAACTTACCTCGGTATGCAAAATATGGCGACTATTTCGACTTAGTCCACTAGCTTTGCTTTTCCCCGGTCTAGGCCCAGATTTTGTAATTCTTGATCTATAATGATAAAAATTCACAAATTTAATCATTTTATCGATCTAGGTACTCAAAAATTTATAATTGGGCAAAATGATCATTTTGCCCCTAAACTTTCACAAAATGACCATTTTGCCCCTTGACTCGTAAATCAATTTTTATTACATTTTCTCATTAACCAAGCCTAGCCGAATACTTTTTATACTAGGAGTAGCCCACAATTCTCATTATTTCACATTTATCACATATTTTACAACTTATGCAAAATGGTCATTAGTTAGGGTTTCCATGAAAACTACTTCACAAAAGTTGTTTATTTCACAACCATGATTTAATTTCTTCCATAAAATTTCAGAAAAACCATGAACACTCTCATGGTAAAACCCTATACTTTCAACCATTTTGCAAAATAGTCCCCTCATTTGAAAGCTCATGCTACAAGGGTTCTAAAAATGAAAAAATTATCAACAAGGAGTATGAAAATCACTTACTTTTAAAGATGATAAGTTACTAAAATTTTAAGCTTCCAAAAACCCCATTTTTGCTGAAAATTTCGGTGGATGAGAAGGGAAAAATGAAAAAGATGATGACTAGACTCTAGGGTAATATTTTACCATCTATTAAGTCACCTACCCATTTGACCATTTGAATTTCTTGTCCCCTATAGGCGGCATCAGCTTCTAAAGGGTCTATTTGCCCTTTAAAGACCTCCATAATATGATTCATAGCCAATTTACACCCTTAGCTAATAAAATAGGACTTTTGCATTTTATGTGATTTAGTTCTTTATTCGAAATTAAGCTAGAAATCGCTAAAGTTAATTCACCAAATTTTTCATGCACTTACATAATCATACTATGACACCAAAATAATACTAAAAATAATTTCTAGGTCTCAGATTTGTGGTCCCAAAACCACTATTCCAACTAGGCCCAAAATTGGGCTGTTACAATTCTCCCCCTTAGGGATTTTCATCGCCGAAAATCTTACTGGTGATTAAGTTCGAGTATTGTCTCTCATAGTCTCCTCGGGTTCCCATGTGGATTCCTCTACTCCATGTCTATGCCATAAGACTTTCACAAGTGCTATACTCTTATTTCGCTGTTGTTTAACCTCTCGAGCCAAAATCTTAACCGGCTCTTCGCCATAAGTCATATCTGGGTGAATCTCAGCCTCAGTTGGCGCAATCACATGCGAAGGATCTGATCTATATCGATGCAACATAGACACATGAAACACGTCGTGAATCTTTTCCAACTCTGAGGGTAAAGCCAATCGGTAGGCAACGGGCCCTACTCTCTCAATAATCTCATAAGGTCCTATGAAACGAGGACTCAATTTGCCTTTTCTACCGAATCTGAGGACTTTCCTCAACGGGGACTTTCAAAAACACCCTATCACCGGCTTGAAACTCAATTTCCTTTCGTTTCAAATCTGCGTAGGATTTCTGTCTATCCAAAGTGGCCTTTAAACAGTTACGAATCACCTTAACTTTCTCTTCAGTTTTTTAACTAAGTCAACCCCGTGAATCTGATTTTCTTTGAGTTCAGTCCAATACAAGGGCATCTGACACTTGCGTCCATATAAAGCCTCATAAGGCGCCATTTTCAGACTTGACTGATAACTATTGTTGTAGGCGAATTCAACCAGCGGTAAGTACTTTTCCAAACTACCTTGAAACTCGAGAACACAATACTGTAACATATCTTCTAAGATCTGAATTACTCTCTCCGACTAACCGTCTGTTTGCGGGTGAAACGTCGTACTAAAATTCAGTGTCATTCCCAATGCCTCTTGCAACTTCTTCCAAAACCGCAAGGTAAACCTCGGATCTCAATCCAAAATAATCGACAAAGGTATTCCATGAAGTCTCACGATCTCAGAAACATACAATTTAGCCAATTTCTTAAGGGAAAAGTCGGTACGCACCGGTATAAAGTGTGTTGACTTTGTAAGTCTATGAACAACAACCCATACCGCATCCTTTTTCCACGACGACAAAGGTAACCCCGATACAAAATTCATGGTTACCCGGTCCCATTTCCACTCGGGAACTATCACGGGTTGAAGCAAACCCGAAGGTACTTGGTGTTTAGCCTTCACTTGTTGAAAAATTAGACACTTAGAAACAAATTTTGAAATGTCTCTTTTCATTCCCGACCGCCAACATTTTCTTCAGGCCATTATACATTTTCACACTACCTGGGTGGATAGACAAACAACCACTATGTGCCTCTCGTAGAATCTTCTGAATAAGCTCATTAACTTTGGGTACACAAACCTCATCTTGGAACATCAAGTATCCGTCAGTACCAATTCGAAAATCCAATTCAACACCCGACTCACATTAAGTTCTCTTGACTTGCAATTCATTGTCATTAGTCTGAGCTTCAAAAATCTCTTGTAGGAATATCGGTCTAGCTCTCAACTTTGCCAGAACTGAACCATCATCAGTCACGGTCAACTGAGCATTTATAGCCCTCAAGGTGAACAATGACTTTCTGCTCAGAGCGTCGGTGACTACATTTGCTTTTCTCGGGTGGTAGTCTATTATCAACTCGTAATCTTTTATCAGCTCCAACCATCATTGTTTCTGTAAGTTCAACTCCTTTTGAGTCATCAAATATTTTAGACTTTTATGGTCGGTGAACACTCGACATTTCTCGCCATACAAATGGTGTCTCCAAATCTTTAATGCGAACACGATGGTTGCTTGCTCCAAATTGTGTGTTGGGTAATTTTTCTCGTGTGGTTTTAGCTGTCTCGAGGCATAGGCTATTACCTTGCCTTCTTGCATGAGTACGCACCCTAATCCATTCAAGGATGCATCACTATACACCACAAATTCTTTTCCCGGTTCCGGTTGCACTAAATCTGGGGCTTCAGTCAGCAAAGCCTTTAGTTTCTCGAAGCTCTGTTGGAACTTATTATTTCATTCGAACTTGACCTCTTTTTATAGCAGTCTAGTCATAAGAGTAGCTATCATCGAGAATCCTTTAACAAACCGTCTGTAGTACCCGACTTAGCCCAGAAAGCTTCTGATCTCCGACACATTCTTCGGTGGTTTCCACTCAACAATAGCCGAGATCTTCCTCGAGTTAACCATAATTCCATCACCCGACACGATATGTCCTAAAAATTTGACTTCTCGGAGCCAAAAATCACTCTTATTAAACTTGGCATATAGCTGTTTATCCCTCAATGTCTGCAAAACAATTCTCAAGTGCTCCGCGTGTTCATTTGCATCTCGAGAATAAATCAATATATCATCGATAAAGACCATTACGAACTTATCAAAATACGACCGAAAAATGTGGTTCATCAAGTCCATAAATACTGCAGGGGCATTCATTAAACCAAAGGGCATAACAAGGAACTCATAGTGTCCATACCTCATCCTAAACGCGGTTTTTGATAAATCTTGCTCATTTACTCTGAGCTGGTAATAACCAGACCTTAAGTTTATCTTAGAAAACACGGTGGCTCCTTTCAGTTGTTCAAACTAATCGTTAATCCTTGCCAATGGATACTTGTTCTTCACTGTCACCTTGTTGAGTTGTCTGTAGTCTATACATAATTCTATCGATCCATCCTTTTTCTTCACAAATAGCACTAGAGCACCTCAAAAATAAAAACTCGATCTCGCAAAACCCTTTTCAGTTAACTGTGTAGTTGAACTTTCAACTCCTTTAACTCTGTAAGAGCCATCCTATATGGAGCAATCGAGATGGGTGCTGTACCAGGGACTAACTCAATTCCAAATTCTACTTTCCTCATTGGAGGCAATCCGGGTAATTACGTCCATGTACTCACAAACCACTAGTACTGACTCGATCTTCAATTCAGATGCTTGAGTATTCAACAAAAAAGTAAGATAAGCTTCACACCTTTTTCTCAAATATCTCTCATCACTACAAGTAGGTTATCCAATTCACCCTATTCAACTCGATGACTTTTCTTCCACAATCCACTACGACACCATGAGAAGTCAACCAATCCATACCGAAGATTAAGTCAAATTCATCAAACGGTAGCAGCATGAGGTTAGCTGGAAAACAATGACCTTTAACCATCAACGAGTAGTTTTTACATATTTTGTCAACTAATACATGCTTGCTTAATGGGTTTGACACCTTTACTACAAATTCTGTAGACTCGAAAGGCATATTTATGCTGGGTACTAATTTTATGCAAACATAAGAATGGGTAGACCCTGGATCAATTAAAACAATAATAGAAATATCGTGAAAAGACAAAGTAACCATAATCACATCTGGTGAAGATGCCTCTTCGCGAGCGCGAATGGCATAAGTCCTTGTCGGCGCTCAGCCCTCGGACCTCAAAGTAGAATCTCTAGACATATCTCGGTTGCCAGCCCTACTGTTCGAGTTCTTCTGTGGTCTACCCCTCGAAGGAGCACTACTCGCTCTCACATCTTGCTTTTTCTCTTTCTTATCTAATTTGGGATAGTTTCGGATGAAGTGGTCTAATAATCCACATTTAAGCAACCTCTCTCATTCCCTTGGAACTCGCCAAAATGACGTCTACAACATTGCGAACACTGCAGCCTATTTGGCCGAGCACCAACACTCGCGATAAAAAGTGGTTTGAGCTGACATCGTGTGCTGTTTGTTCTTCTTTTTGCCCGAAACTCTACTGAAGCATTCGATCGGGTAGTGGACTCCTTTGATCTTTTAGATGAGGACTAATGTGATTTCCCCATCTGTTTTCTTTTTGAGTCTCGAGACTCAATATTAGCTTTTCTCTTTTCTTTGGCTAACTCTTCGGCCTTACACGCTCTCTCAACGAGTACCAAAAATTCTTTTAATTCTAGGACGCCAACTAAAAGTCGAATATTCTCATTCAATCCATTCTCAAATCTCTTGCACATTATGTCCTCTGTAGATACGCACTTCCGCACATATTTGCTAAGCCTCATGAAGTTACGTTCATATTTCGTCACTGTCATACTGCCTTGCTCTAGCTCTAAAAATTCTTTCCTTTTCTGGTTTATAAACCTCTGGCTAATGTACTTCTTTCGAAACTCTTCCTGGAAGAATTCCTAAGTTATCCTCTCTCTCGGTACAACAGACACGAGAGTATTCCACCATTGGTAGGCTGGGTCTTGTAATAGTGACACTGTAAACTTCACGCACTCCTCAGGCGTGTACGATAGCTCATCAAATACCCTAATGGTATTTTCCAACCAGAACTCTTCTCTTTCTGGGTCATCATCAATATTAGCCCCAAATTCCTCGGCCCCTTGCTTACGAATTTTGTCTACCGGAGGTTTGTCTATCAGAGGTTTCTCTCTCCTGACCATTTACACTCCTTAAGGAGCTACAGGGGCATGCTGAGAAATCAGAGGAGGTGGGGGAGGTGGAGTGTTCGGATTCGCACGAACAAACATCGTGTACCAAGCATCCATCATGCGAAGGTAGGCTTCTCTAGCCCCTCCGCCCTGACCCATTGTCATGGGCTCACTTTCGACGCCCCTTCAGCGGGAGCCGGCACATTACTTTTCACGTCATCCGCTGTAGCTACATCAGGATCCATTTATTATATATAAAAACACGATTTATCTCGTTAGGAGTCATCTCACTATTAATATACAATTATAGCATGTATATCTAGACTCATACTCATGCTAGGTTAGTCCTAGAATTGACTAAACCATAGCTCTGATACCACTAATTGTAACACCCCAAACCTCGTGCCCTATGCTAGAACGGAATACGAGGCATTACTAAACTTAAACACATACATTCAAACATTTTCTAAGTCATCAAGGCTTGATCAAATTTAACAAATTTTTTTAAAAACATTTTCAGACTTTGTCTAGACTCCTTAATATGAGCCTACGAGGCTTCAAGCATCCATTGGAAACCATTCGGGACCAACTCGAGTCCTTTAACTAACTTTATAAAAATGACCTTTGAAACAGGGCACACGCCAGTATGGAAGTGCAACACACCCGTGTGGCCTTTATGACATGGCCGTGCTGATATCCCGTGTGGTTCACACGGCCTAAGCACAAGGGAACACACCCGTACCCAAAACCTGTGTGAATTAAATTCTGATTTCAAACCTACAGGAGTTTTCACACGGCCAAGCACACGCCCGTGTCTAAAAACCTTGACATTCTATTTCTGACATCAACAACAAATTAAGGGCACACGGCCAAGGCACACTTCCAAAGCCTGAGGCTGTGTACTCCACACGGCTGAGACACATGGTCGTGTATCTGCCCGTGTGTTTACTACCATGCATACTAACTTGTAAATTTAACGTAAAGGGACACATGACCGGACAACACGCCCATGGGGCAGACTGTGTGTCACACACAGCCTAGACCCACGCCCGTATGTCTACTTGTGTGGACAAAAAAGGCTATTTTGCAAGCCTTGGTGTCACCCTTACTTGCACCAACCTACATAACTTCTAACATATCCAATCCACATAGCAATTTCGAGGTTTAATAAACCACAATGGCATTAACTCAATCAAGCAATTTACTCATCCATGAAAATAACATCATTTGCATATACCAATAATAAATATTAGCCATTATCCATAGCCTTATCAAAATGTAGGGTTTCATTCCAAGCCAACACCTTGGCTAATTCAACAATGACTCAAAATACAAAATTTTAAGTCTCTATACATGCCATATTCAAAATAATAAAACTAGCTATACCAAGTGCTTCGATTGATAGTGTGATCGATGCCTCCGACGTCCATTGATCCATGAGCTAATTAGGCGGCACTATAGGAAAATGGAAAAGAAATAGGGTAAGCATAAAGCTTAGTAAGTTGCATGAAAATAAACGTCAACTAATTATCACAAAACAATATGCTCATAACCTTTCATAGCTTATTCACAAATACCATAAATAGACATAAGTACAACTTACTCATCACCTTCTAATACAATTCATTTTTCATATGTTGAGCCCACATCTCATACATTTCAAATAGGTACTTGTGCCACTCATCACATAATCATAACTATTCTCATTTTGATATAAATCATAAACTTTTTTGTTGAACCATTTGGGATACTATCGGATGCTCCACAGCCTTAACATGGGTTAAGATATCGACGCCATGTCCCAGACATGGTCTTACACTAGCTCTCATCCATCGGTGTTGATGCCATGTCCTAGGCAGGTCTTACACTGACACACAACAAGCTAACACCATGTCCTAGACAGGTCTTACACTAGCTTGTATATCGCGAGGCTAATGCATGTCCCAGACATGTCTTATACTAGCTCTCGTCTCAATGCCGTTGCATGTCCCAGACATGTCTTACACTAGCTCTCGTCTCAATGCCGATGCATGTCCCAGACATGTCTTACACTAGCACATAAATGACCAAATATCATGGCATGAATATCCGATAATTCTTAAGGTTCAACTAGGAGTTCTACTACCTCAATTCTTGTCATGCTTAATCATGTCCACAATCAAATAATTTATGCTATAACAATTCATTCATACATGAGAATAATATAGTTGCATTCTTTACACACAACTTACCTCGATATTCAAAATATGGCGACTATTTCGACTTAGTCCACTAGCTTTGCTTTTCTCCGGTCTAGGCCCGAATTTTGTAATTCTTGATCTATAAAGATAAAAATTTACAAATTTAATCATTTTTTTGATCTAGGTACTCAACAATTTATAATTGGGCAAAATGACCATTTTGCCCCTAGACTTTCACAAAATGACCATTTTACCCCTAGACCATAAATCAATTTTTATCACATTTTCATTAACCAAGACTAGTTGAATACTTTTTATACTAGGATCAGCTTACAATTCTCATTATTGCACACATTTATCACCTATTTCACAATTTATGCAAAATGGTCATTAGTTAGGGTTTCCATGAAAACTACTTCACAACAGTTTTTTATTTCACAACCATGATTTATTTTCTTCCATAAAATTTTAGAAAATAACATGAACACTCTCATGGTAAAACCCTAAACTTTCAACCATTTTGCAAAATAGTCCCCTCATTTGAAAGCTCATGCTACAAGGGTTCTAAAAATGCAAAAATCATCAACAAAGAGTATGAAAATCACTTACTTTTAAAGATGATAAGTTACTGAAATTTAAGCTTCCAAAAACCCCATTTTTGTGAAAATTTTGGTGGAGGAGAAGGGAAAAATGAAAAAAATGATGGCTAGACACTAGGGGTAATATTTTACTATCTATTAAGTCACCTACCCATTTGACCATTTGAATTTCTTGTCCCCTGTGGCCTGTCATCAGCTTCTAAAGGGTCTATTTTCCCTTTAAAGACCTCCAAAATTTGATTCATAGCCAATTTACACCCTTAGCTAATAAAATAGGACTTTTGCATTTTATGTGATTTAGTCCTTTATTCGAAATTAAGCTAGAAATCGCTAAAACTAATTCACCAATTTTTTCATGCACTTACATAATCAAAATATGCACCAAAATAATGCTAAAAATAATTTATCAATCTCAAATTTGTGGTCCCGAAACCACTATTCCGACTAGGCCCAAAATTGGGCTGTTACAAAGCAACTGCAAAAAGGGCTCAGATTTGGAAAGACTTTCTAAGGGAGTATCAGACCTGCTCTGGAAAAATTATTAAATATGAAATGTGAACAATGTTTTATAGTTTGAACACTTTAGAAGTGGACAGAGAAGTGATGTCGCAAATCATGAGGGTTAGGTGGTCGACAGATCTAGAAAGATATTTAGGTCTGCCAAGTATGGTAGGGAGAAGGAAGAAGTTTTTGTTCTAGATTTTAAATGATGATCTTAAAAAAAGAATAGATAGTTGGAGTACGAGACAATTATCACAAGGCGATAAAGAGGTCTTTATTAAAGCTATCTTGCAAACTATCACAACATACTTAATGGCTTGTCTTTTGTTACCAAAATCTCTTTATGGGGAGATATAGAGCATAATGGCGAGATTTTGGTGGCAAAAATGCCACGAGAGGAGGGGAATTTAATGGTGTGATTGGAAGCAGTTATGCAAATTAAAAGAAAATGGAGGGTTGGGCTTCAGATGCTTAACACAATATAATCTAGCATTATTAGCTAAACAGGGTCTGCGTCTTATCAATTACCCAAATTTTTTGTTAGCTCATGTTTTAAAAGCTAAGTATTACCTAGATTCTGATTTTTTAAATGCTAAGTTGGGGAATATACCTTCATATACTTGGAAGAGTGTGTGGCCGGTGAAGGGTCTGCTATAAGACAGTCTTTGTTGGAGGGTTGGAACTGGAGAAAGTATTTCAGTGTTTGGAGATGCATGGGTAATAGGGGCTGACAATTACAAGGTGGGAAATAATGTTAGCAATTTTGCCATAACATTGGTTGCAGAATTAATTGATAATAATTCTAGAACGTGGAAAATGGAAGTTGTAAGAAGTACCTTTATGGATGATGTTTGTTAGCTTGAAAGATCAACTTGAAATCACCAAGACGAGGGTGAATTGACCTTAAGAAACTTTTTGAAAGCAACAAAAGTATGTGCAACAATGAACACAACAATTTATAATAGTTCGGCTCCAATTGCCTACTCCACTACCTTATCTTTCCACAACTATGGATTTTCCTAAATTCACTAATTGGACAACCTTTAAGGATAAGGTTTAACCTTATAATCTCCTTTAAGATTTCTACTAAAAATCTTAAGATTGCAACTCCCTTAAGGTTTCTACCCGAATCTTAAGACTCAACCCTCTCAAAGAGAATAACAAATATCAAACTAAGAAGTAATCCTTACAAGATTTATTTGATTGCCAATTAAGCACAAATACAAAGAATAACACTTGAGCTGAATGAAAACAATGAAGCTCACAAGTGTTTAAAAGAAGAATATGAAAGAATTAAGCATTAAGTTTTTTTTTATTGATTTTTAAGCTTGATGATCTCTCTCCCTTGTTGTAGGACCTTTGCAACATGGTATTTATACCCTTTAATACATTTCCAATTGTTAGGGTTGTTGTGAAACTTAATAGAGCCATTGAGGATGGAAATACCAGATCATTAAACTCACCCTCAACAAAAGGTATCAATACTTTTTCTACGAGTATTGATACTATTATCATTTAATGCATGATTCAGTGACCGTTAAAGTTAGTTTACAGCGATATCAAAAACAAATTATCGATACCTGGTAAAAGGTATCGATACTTTTTGGAAAGGTATTGATACTTTTTGTAAATCATTGAAAACAAAATATCAATATGGTATCGATATTAGAATGGGCATCGATATTTTGAAAACTATCGATACTTGGCCAAAAAGTATCGATATTTTTTTGCCTGAAGCAATACTGACTTGTTTAAAAATGGTTTTAATATGATTGAAAATGTTTAACACAATTGAAACCATTTTAACTTGATTTTATCATTTTTTCAAATTTGTTCAACTTTAACTTTTATTCAAAAACACTTTAATTTGTTATATCAAAACATATTATCAAATAAAGCTTGGTTTAACAATCTTCCCCTTTTTGATATAACAAAACATTTGGCAAATTTTTTTTGAGTTAATTGCTCCCTCTTAATAAAATTCATTTTCAATTCAAGCTTCGCTTATAAAAAAATTCATTTTCAATTTAATGCTTAAAAAAATAATGTCAAATTTGACATTCATTTTACTTTGAAAACTTGGTAACTAAATTTGGCATATAATCAATTAATCATAATCAATCAACCAGAAAATTTACCTTTTTTCTCCCCCTTTTTGTTATATAAAAAATAATCAAATAAAACTTAAAAGGAAAAAAAAAGTTCGTTACTCCAAAGATAGATGTAAAAAAAATAAAATAAAAGTGAACTAACATACCAAAAACATTAAGGTGCAATAATATAGATTTTGCATTTGTGTTGTTTACTTTGAAGTAATGCACCTTTTCCTACAAACATAGAACTAAATTTTTTATTTTGGTACCCAATTTCTTTTGGGTCCATAAGCGTTAGTTTCCAAGATTTTAGTCCCTTTAGGTATCCATTTAGATAGGATATCCTTATCTTTAGTAGTAATGAGTCATTTAGGGGCCCATATACTCTTAACAATTTTTCTTTTGTAAAAACTTGAGGGATCTCTGTGTTTTTAACAAAGTTTTGATTTGAATTTTCTTCTCTTTCAAATTCTTCTTTGAAAAATTTTTAGAGTGAGCTTTTTCACTCTCAAGCAACTCAAGTTGATTTTGATGATCATTATGAACTTTAGAAAGAAAATTATGCAAGTCTTGGTTCTTTTTCTCTAAATAATTTAAAATAGCTTGCATATCATGAATTTTACTTTCAAGTTCATGATTGGCTTTGGCGAGTGAACTATTTTCATATTTTAATTTAGAAATAGATTTGTCATATTTTGAAACCATAGTTTCAAATTCCAAGCCTAATTCATCATAAGCATCCTACAACTCATTGATAGCATGTTTATTTTGCATATTTTACGTGTTCAAATCAATTAATTCTTGAATTAACTTTTGCTAATTGGTCATTTTATATCTAAATTCTGTCAGGAATGAAATTTGGATGCCTTAAAACAAAAACAAGCAGAAAAGGATTAAATTGGAGCGTAAACAATAAAAGAGGGGTCAAACTGGAAATTTTGAGATATTTAAGGGCTGATCAGATTTTTAATTTTGTAAAAGCCATATTTAAAAAATAAAAATCTGACTTTGATTTCATGTAATTAGTGGTTACGTGGGTTAGGCTATTTTTACTACATGGTATATAAATAAATAGGGTGTGTCGTAGCTTTTGAAAAACACACTTGACACTTGAATTCATTTGGAATTGAATGAAATTATTTTTTTCCTTCGAATTTCATGCGTCAGTATGCATACTGCCATTCTGTTTCCATTTTCATATTCCTTTACAAAATTGTTAAAATGCTAACCAAGTCCCTTCTTTTTCCAACTTCCACCATTTCCTTAAAAATAATTTCCATACACCAACCAAGCATGATTAATATCATGCTTCACTAAAATTCTAACTTAGCTTTAGGCTGATATTCTTTCAAGTCAAGAATCATGAGAAATGGATCCTCATTAAAAATCATTCATAACGGTATTCTCCATCTCTCTAAAATATTGTGATTGTAAAAATTCGTCCCTTAAAGTTAACTTGATTTCAACACAAAGCGCGTGTTTGTTTGGGGCTGTTTTGCCATATAGTTGGGAAGAAAAGTTTGCTACTCTGTATTCAGATTTCCCCAAAGAAATTGGTATCTCTGTGGGGTCATACTAGTGGGATTTTCATCAAGGGAGATAGTGACTGGATTTAAATGTCCAGCGCGGTTGAGACCGATAATCCGAGTTGGCTTCTTTAGAATGCAAGGTTGCTCGGGTTTTGAATTGCAAACACGTGTATCACGGTTAGACAATCGGTAAAGGTTAGTTCGCAAGTCGTACTAAAATGAACTAAGAAAAGAAGACTTGGCGGTTAGGACGTTCTTAGCTGTTATAACCAACTTATTGTTTTGAGGAAAAAACTCATTTTTGAGGATCAATTCAGAAACCGAAATTCACCGAGTCTAGGTTTAAGGCTTTATAATTCTGTTTACAAAGTTCAAATATATTTTTTAATTTTATTTTATTTTTTATTTATATAATTCTTTATTTCTGCTATATCACTTGTTTAATTTCTAGGCATTTTCAACTCTACTTATTTATTTCCCAGCAATGTCGTTTTGAGTCATGGGTACGGCTATTGACACGACATAAATTCTAATCACAAGAAAAAAAGAACGAAAGTTGATCACAATAACCAATCCCTGTGGACTCGGTCCTACTTCTTTTCGCTATTGTTTAGAGTTATTTTATTATAGGAATTTTTATTTGGTGGTTTCAACACCCATCAAATTGTGGCGCCGTTGCAGGGGAACGAATTTTGTTTTCTAATTTTCATTTGATTTCCTTATGACCAAGTCAAATTTGGAGACACTGGAATTTTTAATAAAAATAGAGAAGTTGGCTCGAAAACTACGAAGAAAAGCGATTCAACACGGTAAACGATCACATCTCGAGTTTGATACATGATCTTATATTGAGGACATTTTCTTATTTGATGAACCAGACGAAATGGCATATCAAACTGTATGCCAACTCCTAGCAACACCAGATGAACAAAAACCATTGTGCATTACTTATTTGGAAGAAGGAATGTCATTCGAGTTGAAATCGGGCTTAATTCATCTCTTGCCTACCTTTCGTGGAATGCAAAATGAAAATACACATACCCATCTCAAGGAATTTCACATGGCTTGCACAAGTATGAAACCTCAGGGAGTAATTGAGGATTAAAGTAAACTTCATGCTTTTCCTTTCTCGTTAGCCAATTCTACTAAGGAATGGCTATTTTATTTACCTTTAGGATTTGTCAATACATGGTCTAACATGTCTTGTTTATCTCTTGACAGGTTCTTTCCAGCAGCTCGAGCAGCCGAATTAAGGAGGGACATTGTATGAATTCGGCAAAATGAGACTAAATCGCTCTTATGATTTTTAGAAGCGGTACAAAAAGTTATGTGCAAGTTGCCCATAACATGGCCTGACTAAACAGTGGCTCTTGTAGTATTTCTATGAGTGGTTACTTCCAATAGAAATGGAAATGAAAATGATAAATAATGCCATTAGAGGGATACTTGTTAATATGACGCTCTAAAGAGTAAGTGAGTTAATTTCTACCATGGCTGCGAACTCTCAACAATTCCGACAGACTACGGAACCCACGAGACAGGTTCATGGGTTAAGTTCTCTATGCCTAGAAGATAAAATTGATAAGCTTACTAGTGTTGTTTAAAATTTGGTTACAGATAAAACAAGCCCACGGTTGTATGGAATTTGTTTTATGCCAGACCACCTGATGGACTCATATCCCATTTTGCACTAGGGTTCAATAGAACAACTGAATGTTGTCGGAAACTTTCCAGGGCCACCCCAAAGGGGATATGATTCCGATTCAAATACCTATAATGTGGAGGTGGAAAGATCATCCAAATTTGAGTTATGGGTTGAATCCTCGATTCAATCAGCTATACCAACAAAGGTCACTTTCGAATCAACAATTACCACCCCCAAAATCATCTTTGAAAGCCAAAGTGGAAAGGTTAGCCAACAGTACCAAAAAATTCCAACAGAAGACAGAAACACATCTTTAAGAGCTAGACAAACAAATGAGTAAGCTTGCGCTTACACTTAGTCGATTGGAGTCAAAAGGAAAATTATCGTCTCAAACTGATCCTAATCCTCAACATAATGCAAGTGCTATGACGTTGAGAAGTGGAATAATTTGGAACCCGTGCCTAGCACAATTCGTGCCTATGATGTTGGACAAGAAGTAAAAAAACTGGACTCCGAGGCTCTAATAGAGTCGACATCATAAAAACCATTTGCAGTACGACTTCCATTTTCTAAAAGACACGCCTAATGCAAAAGGAGCCAGAAGAGAATGAGATCCTTGACACTTTTCGAAAGGTAGAAATAAACATACCTCTTCTTGATGCGATTAAGCAAATTCCACAATATGTAAAATTCTTTAAAGAATTATGCATGAGTAAGAAGAAAATTCTAAGCAATGAAAAGGTGAGTGTCGAAGAAAATGTCTCCGCCATTTACAAAAGAAGATACCACCTAAATGTAAGGACCAAAATATGTTTTCTATATCTTGTAAAATCGGTAGTGTTGGGATTAAAAAGACCATGTGCGACTTGGATGCATCTATTAATGTTATGTATTTATCTATTTATAAAATACTAAATGTGGGTTCTTTAAAGGAACCAGGTGTAATCATTTAGCTTGCAGATAAGTCGGTAGTGCATCTGAAAGGAGTGTTGGAGGATGTTCTTGTCAAGGTAAACAAACTTATTTTTATTACAGATTTCTACATCATAGACATGAAGGACGACAATTCGGCCAATTCTTCCAATATACTACTTGGGAGACCATTTTTTAGTACTGCACAAACAAAGATTGATATGCGGAATGGAATACTCACCATGGAGTTTGATGGAGAAGTGGTGAAATATAATGTTTCTAAGGTCATGGGTCGTCCCAGCACGATTACTAATGTTACTTAAGTTGATATAATTGAGCCTTTAACTGAGTTGCATTTGGAATATCATGACGAAGATGAATTATGAATTGTTCTTTGCAGAAGTTTAGATTTCGATACTATGAAAGAACTAGAGGAATGGATGACGACTGAAGAGTCAATTTGCAAAACAGTTGCTCATATGGAGACATCACAATTACAAAAGAATCTAGTTAAAACAAATTAATTTTACCATCTATTTTATAGGCCTCAGAATTGAAACTCAAACCATTACTGGATCATTTGAAGTATGCCTTCCTGGGCGAAGGAAATACCTTGCCAGTAATAATCTCAAGGAAACTCTCGAAGTTAGAAGAAAAATATTTGGTACGATTTCTTAGAGATTATAAAAGAGTGATCGGATGGATGATTGTCAACATTAAGGGTTTGAGTCCCTCAACTTGTATGCACAAAATTCTAATAGTAGATAATCCGATTCCCAAAAGAAAAACTCAAAAATGTCTTAATCAGCCAATGATGGTAGTACTAAGGAAAGAAGTTCAGAAATTACTTGATATTAGGATGATCTATCCCATTTCTGACAACAACTGGGTTAGCCCAGTTCATGTAGTACCAAAGAAAACCAACGTGACTGTATAGAAAATTTGGCAGGTGAAATGGTTCTCGCTCGGGTCCAAAATGGGTGGAGAGTTTGCATAGATTATAGGAAGTTGAATTCTTTAACTAGGAAAGACCATTTGTCGCTTCCTTTTATTAACCAAATGTTAGAATGTTTAGCTGGAAAGTCTCGTTATTGTTGTCTTGATGGTTACTCAGGTATTTTTCCAGATTCCAGAGGCATCGGAGGATCAATATAAGATGATGTTTACATGTCCCTTTGGTACATTCACCTATAGACGAATGCCATTTGGATTTCACAATGCACCAACCATATTCTAAAGGTGTATGGTAAGTATATTTTCCAACTACATCGAGAAAATAATTGAGGTATTTATGGATGACTTTATTGTTTATGGTGAATCTTTTGATATATATCTGTTAAACCTTGCCAAAATTTTAGAAAGGAACCTAGAATTTAATCTTGTTCTAAATTATGAGAAATGTCATCTTATGGTTGACAAAAGATTAGTTCTAAGCCATATCATTTCTGTTGATAAGGAAAATATTAACATTATTAACTTACTTTCATACCCCACAATTGTGAGGGAGATCCGTTTTTTCTTGGTCACACAGGTTTTTACAGGCGATACATTAAATATTTTTCAAAGATTGCACAACCACTTTGCAACATCTTATAGAAAGGCAAAGAATTTGAGTTTGATCAATCATGCAGGGATGCCTTTGTAACACTCAAATATAAACTTATTTCTGCACCCATAGTACAACCAACAAATTGGAACTATCCTTTCAAAATTGCAAGTGACTATAGCGTGGGAGCGGCCCTTGGGCAAAGAATCGAGAAGGAACCATACGTTATCTCCTATGAATCTAAGACCTTGGGTGCTGCCCAAAGCAATTACTCGACCATTGAAAAAGAATTTTTATCTATAGTCTTTGCTTTGGAAAAGTTTCAATCGTATTTATTAGGAACCAAAATTGTTGTTTTCTCTGACCATGCAACTCTTAAATATCTGATCGAGGAAAAGGAAGGCTTATTAGATGGATATTGCTTTTGAAAGAGTTTGATCTCGAGATTAAGGATAATAATGGACTGAGAATTTGGTAGCTAATCATTTGAGCCGAATACCTCTATCAAAATATGTCACACCTTTTAAAGATGATTTCCCTGATGAAAGTCTGCTTTCTGCTCAGACAATTTTTCCTTAGTACGCAGACATGGTAAACTACCTTGCTATAGGTATAATTTCTTCTAATTTATCACAATCTGAAAAGGATAAGATTAGACAAGAATCGCGATACTATATTTGGGATGACCCCTACTTATGGAAATACTGTTTCGACTAGGTAATTCGAAGATGCGTTGCAAAAATTGAGGTAAAATCAATTTTAGCTTTTTTTCATTCTTACGCATGTGGTGGGCATTTTGGCTCTAAACGAACTGCACATAAAGTACTTGAATGTTGATTATATTGGCCACATATTTTTCGTGATGCATATTTATTTTGTAAAAATTACAAAAGATGTCAAAAGGTAGGAAATTTGAATCAAAAGAATGAAATGTCTCTAACACCTATACATGTATGTGAAATTTTTTATGTGTAGGGCATCGATTTTATGAGACTTTTTGTCTCGTCATTTAGTAACATTTATATTTTACTTGTTGTTGACTATGTGTCTAAATGGGTGGAAACTAAAGCCACCCGTCATACTGATGCCAAAACTGTAGTGGATTTTCTAAGAAGTTTAATATTTTTTTTTTCTAAATTTAGCACACTATGAGCATTGATCAGCGATCAAGGAACGTATTTATGCAATAAGGTAATCGACACACTTTTGAAAA
>NC_053428.1:95599723-95624657 GCF_007990345.1 Gossypium hirsutum | reverse complement strand
AAGCTTACGGGAGGCGTCGAGTGTAATCCTGAGCGAGTATTGTATTGAGGATTTAGCACAGCTTTCTGAACAATATAATCATGTCTCAGAAATGATGCTGACAATAACTCTGCAAAATTTAGAGAAATCGAACGAAAGCTTCAGAAATTGCGCAGAGTGGCGAGAGTGGCGGTTCAGGTCAACCACCGCTTTTGGAAAAAGAGATGACGACGCTTTTATTAATACTTGAAAGCCCCGTTCATCACTCACATGTTGGGAACGCTTCAAAATTCTCGGATATAATCATGAATGGTGAAATGATTGAGCATGCCATTAAAAGTGGAAAAATAGATGGATGAAAAAATAGGAGGCACCCCGAGGAAAGAGAAATGAAGTGAATAATGTGAATGCTTATGGTAGGTCAATTACCGTGAATCAACCAAAGAAAGTGGTTGCTAATCAACAGGATCATCAAGACAAGAGTCAGGAGCTAGGCAAACTACTGAAAAGCCCCAATTCACGCCAATCCCGATGTCATACAAGGAGTTGTATCAGACTTTATTCGATGCACATGTTGTTGCTCCTCGTTACTTGAGTCCTCTACAACCCCCGTATCCAAATGGTATGATACGAACGCGCAATGTGATTATCATACGGGAATTTCTGGGCACTCGATAGAAAATTGTACTGCCTTCAAGAAGGTAGTAGAAGGACTTATCAATTTAGGTGTTGTCAAACTTGACGACTCACCTAACGCAAAGAATCCGTTACCTAATCACGCAGATAAGGGGGTGAATATGGTTAGCGAAGGTACGGGAGAAGAAGTCAAGACTGACATTGCTGAAGTAAAAACTCCATTGAAACGGGTCTGGAAAGAAATGGCGAAAAGAGGTTTGGTTATTTCAGATTCTGAGAAAGGGCATGAGATGGGAAATTATTGTGAATCTCACCATAAAACAGGGCACGAAATCCAAGAATGTGAAGGATTTAAGGCTTTGGTTCAAAGCATGATGGATAACAAGGAGATGAGGTTTACGAAGATGCGAAAGAATGAGGAGCATATGCGCGACAGAGTTGGGAACAAAGGTTCAAATCATCCTGTGTCATTATCTCACGCCCTAAGGGTAATGAGGTTAGGGCTCAGGTAACACCGAAAATTGTAATCCAGAAACCATCAAATTTCTCTTATAGGGATAACAAAATGGTGCCGTGGAATTACGGGTGTAATGTGACCGTTTTGGGAAAAGAAGCAGAAAGAAATCAGGAAACGGGTTCTTACACGCGCAATGGAAAAAGATATGACGCTCAAGCAGAGTCGTCCAGGGAAGAGAATTGGAAGAAAGAACCGAGGAAAGGGAAAGCAGTAGAAGTTGAACCGTTGGTAAATGAACCAATAAAAGAAGAGGAGGCAAATGAGTTTTTGAAGTTTTTGAAACACAGTGAATACAGTGTTGTAGAGCAACTACACAAACAGCCAGCCCGCATTTCTGTATTAGCTTTACTCTTAAACTCGGAAGTACATCGGAATGCACTATTAAAGGTGCTAAACGAACATATGTGGCTGACGATATTTCGGTAACAAGCTGGATCGGCTGATCACAATATTGGTGCTGACAATTTATCTTCTTCAGTGATGATGAAATACCATCCGGAGGAAGAGGTTCTACTAAAGCCCTACATGTTACTGTCCGATGCAAAGGGTACACACTCCCGGGGGCCTTGGTTGATAATGGATCTGCACTAAATGTATTGCCTTTGTCCACTCTTAGCCGATTACCAATAGACAGTTCGCACATGAAAGCATGCCAGAGCATAGTAAGGGCATTTGATGGAACAAAAAAGGAGGTTATGGGGAGAATTGAGGTACCATTAAGGATTGGCCCAGTCACTTATGAGGTGGATTTCTTGGTAATGGATATTAAACCCTCCTACAACTGTCTATTGGGGAGACCGTGGATACACTCAGCAGGGGCAGTACCTTCATCATTACATTAGAAGGTGAAGTTGGTATCGGAGGATCGGTTGGTAACAATAGATGCAGAGGAGGATATTATCGCAATGATGACTAGCGATGCACCTTATGTGGACATCAACGATGAGGCACTAGAATGTTCTTTTCGGTCGTTAGAATTTGTGAACGCGATGTTTATTGCGGAGGGAAATAGAATTCCAGTACCGAAAATATCCAGGACCACTGAGATGGGATTGCGATTGATGGTAGGAAGAGGAGCCTTACCCGGGAAAGGATTGGGAAAATATCTTCAGGGAAGGATTGAGGCACCAATGCCGAAGGAAAAGTTTGATAGATTTGGTTTAGGGTACAAGCCAGACATGAAGCAGAAGAAGAAAGAAATAGAGAAGAGACAAGAGAGAAGAAGGGCGCGTTTGAATGGACATGAAGCTAAGTGTGAGCCTTTAACCTTTCCCCACATATCTGCATCTTTTGTGTCGGGAGGATTTATCCATTCTGAATGTGGAGTGTCCGGTAGCGGCATGGGAGGAATGTTGGAAAATGTTTATACCAACGCCATAGAAGCAACGGAAAGGAGGGCTTTGTTGGAGATCTGCCCTTATGAGCCTGGAAGCGAGCTAAACAATTGGATTGCTGAAGAAATCCCTGTAGTCTTTAGGGCTTATTCAGAGTAATGCTCAAAACATTCCTGTTGTTTGTTGGCCTAGAAACAATATGAAATTTTTTGTGAAATAGGCATGGGGCCTAAATATCATTATTTTAATGGAAATACATGTCAACGTTCATCTTGATCAGTCTTTTTTTCTTTTTATATTTTTCATTTGGTTGATTGTCTTACAAATAATTCTTTCATTTGTAATTCTTTTGCACAAACATATTCATAAATTTATATTCTTGGTATATTCTTTGATATGCCTTCATAGGTCTTCAGATATCAATGACATGAGTGACGCTGCCTCAAACACGGAGCCTATTTTTGAGCAAGAGGTGTGTTCAGAGGATCCTACGACTTTGAAAATGACGAAGATTATGATGCATCCCGGACTTGTTAAGAATGATGGAACAAGAGGATAAGCATATCCTACCTCATAGGGAATTGTTAGAATAGTAGCCTAGAGGAGGAAAGGAGGTGAAAATTAGAACTGAAATCACCGCAAAGACAAGACAAGACCTCATTAATTTGCTCCGAGAGTTCAAGGATGTTTTCGCGTGGTCGTACCAAGATATGCCTGGGCTAAGTACTAACATTGTGGTGCATCGTCTGCCCATAAAAGAGGATTGTAAACCCGTTCAACAGAAGCTCAGGAGAATGAGACCTGACATTGTGTTGAAAATAAGAGAAGAAGTCAAAAGACAATTCGACGCTGGATTCTTACAAGAGGTCAAGTATTCGGATTGGGTAGCCAACATCGTCCCTGTTCCCAAAAAAGATGGAAAGGTACGAATGTGTGTGGATTATAGGGATTTGAACAAGGCTAGTCCAAAGGACAACTTTCCACTGCCTCACATTGATACTTTGGTAGATAACACGGCGGCTATTCATTGTTTCTTTCATGGACGGTTTCTCTGGATACAATCAAATAAAGATGCATCCTGGAGACATGAGAAAAACCACATTCATTACCTATGGGAACATTCTGTTACAATGTAATGCCCTTCAGATTGAAGAATGCGGGAGCAACGTATCAAAGAGCTATGGTGACTTTGTTTCACGACATGATGCACAAGGAGATTGAAGTCTATGTTGACGATATGATCGCGAAGTCTAGAACGGAAGAAGAGCATGTTCAGGTCTTGAAAAGGTTATTTTTGAGATTAAAAAAATTTCAGCTTAAGCTTAACCCGGCCAAATGCACGTTTGGAGCCAGATCAGGGAAGTTGTTAGGCTTCATAGTTAGCAAAAAGGGGATCGAGGTTGACCCAGACAAAGTAAAGGCAATACGAGATTTACCTCCCCCGCGCACTCAGAAGGAGGTTCGAGGTTTCCTAGGGAGGCTGAATTACATTGCTCGGTTCATCTCACAACTGACAGAGAAATGTGATCCAGTATTCTGGCTCTTAAAGAAACATAATCCGGGTGAATGGGATGAAGAGTGTCAGAGGGCTTTCGATAGGATAAAGCAGTACTTGGCTAATACTCCAGTCTTATCACCTCCAAGTCCAGATAGGCCATTGATATTGTATCTGACAGTGTTGGAGAATTCCATGGGGTGCGTATTGGGCCAACATGATGAGACGGGAAAGAAAGAAAGGGCAATATACTATCTCAGTAAGAAATTTACCGATTGCGAAATGAGGTACTCATCAATTGAGAAGTTGTGTTGTGCTCTAATCTGGGCAACCCGAAGACTGAGGCAGTATATGTTGTATCACACGACTTGGTTGATTTCAAAGTTAGATCCTTTAAAATATATGATGGAATCGACTGCTTTGAACGGGAGAATGGCTAGATGGCAGATATTGCTCTCAGAATTTGATATAGTATATGTCAGTCAGAAGGCCATAAAGGGAAGTGCAATAGCCGATTTCCTAGCTAGTAGAGCCTTGGAGGACTATGAGTCTTTGAATTTTGATTTTCCAAACGAGGACTTGATGTATGTGGCGAATACTGAAGAAAATCCTCAAATGGATCACGTATGGAAGTTAAATTTTGATGGAGCCTCAAATGCTACGGGTAATGGAATTGGGGCAGTCTTGGTATCCCCAAGTGGAGATCATTATCCTGTTGCTAGCAAGTTGGACTTCGATTGTACAAATAACATGGCAGAATATGAAGCATGTATTATGGGCATTCGTGCAGCCATTGAACGGAACATCAAAGTACTGAGAGTATACGGGGACTCAGCGTTGGTGATATACCAACTCAAAGGGGAGTGGGAGACTAGAGATCCTAAGCTAATCGGTTATAGAAAACTAGTTCTTGAATTGGCTGAGGAGTTTGACGATATCACCTTCTATTACCTCCCACGGGAGGAAAACCAAATGGCTGATGCATTAGCTACTCTAGCTTCGATGATTCAGGTGAATAGACTTGAGGCAATGAGGCCTGTTCAGATGAGTATCTCTGAGACCCCGGCTAATTGTTGCAATATTGAGAAGGAGGGAAAAGATGATTGTCCTTGGTATCGGAGTATCTTACAATATGTGAAGAATCGGGAATACCCTGATCAAGCGACAGAGAATGACAAAAGAACTCTGAGAAAGATAGCCATTGAATATGTCTTAGATGGAGAAGTGTTATATAAAAGAAGGAAGGATCAAGTACTGTTAAGATGTGTAGATGCGGTAGAAGCCAAGAAAATTTTGGAAGAAGTCCATGAGGGTATTTGTGGGACGCACGCCAGTGGTTTCACGATGGCCAGACAGATCATGAGATTTGGGTACTATTGGCCCACCATGGAAGGAGATTGCATTGATCATGCCAGGAAGTGCCACAAATGCCAAATTTACGGAGACAAAATACACGCGCCTCCTTCACCTCTTCACGTCATGACCTCTCCTTGGCCGTTTTCCATGTGGGGTATGGATGTTATTGGGCCAATATCACCAAAGGCTTCTAATGGGCATCGCTTCATCTTCGTAGTAATTGATTACTTTACCAAGTGGGTGGAGGCTGCTTCATATGCAAATGTCACAAAAGCAGTAGTCAGCAAATTCTTGAAGAAGGAGATCATTTGTCGATATGGGATGCCTGAGAGGATCATATCCGACAATGCGATGAACTTGAATAATAGCACAATAGCTGAAGTTTGTAGCAAATTTAAAATTAAGCATCATAACTCATCGCCGTATCGTCCCAAAATGAATGGTGCAGTGGAGGCGGCCAATAAAAACATTAAAAGGATTGTGGAGAAAATGACTGAAACCTACAAGGATTGGCATGAGAAGTTATCATTTGCTCTCCTTGCCTATCGAACATCTGTTAGAACTTCTACTGGGGCAACGCCTTTTTCTCTGGTTTATGGAATGGAGGCAGTATTACCCATTGAAGTTGAAATCCCTTCTCTACGGGTGTTATCTGAGCTACAATTGGATGAAGCCGATTGGATCCAATCTCGGTACGATCAGTTGAACCTAATAGAAGAAAAGAGGCTAAGAGCTATTCACCATGGGCAAATGTACCAAAAACGAATGATGCGAGCCTATAATAAAAAGGTTCGCCCCCGAGAATTTCGTGAAGGGGACTTGGTACTAAAAAAGATTCTTCCTATGCAAAAAGATTTTAGAGGAAAATGGATGCCGAATTGGGAAGGCCCTTATGTTGTAAAGAAAGCCTTTTCTGGTGGAGCTTTGATCCTATGTGAGATGGATGGCAAAAGTTTACCAAATCCGGTAAACGCAGACTCCGTCAAGAAATACTTCACGTGAAAGAAAGGGGAACCAAAGTGAAAACCCGTAAAGGGCGCTTTGCTTCCTAAAAAAAAAAAAACTTTGGAGAGGCTAAGGTGGAAACCCGTAAAGGGCACTTTGAGACCAAAGAGGGCTTGAGTCGAAAACCCGAAAAGGGCGACTCAAGTATTGGGCAGGATTGGAACATCAGGACTTGAGCGGATCAAATTTTGATCAGGGGCATATGATGATCTTGCTTTACCAATAAGAAAGGATATGCAACATCTTGGAACATTGACAGAGTATTGCAGATCTCCTGAACACATGTCAAACTTAGAAGGGTCTTCGGAAAGTTTGTACAGAGAAACTCAAGCGGCGATAACTGGGGCACCTAGTTCTTAGGTGTATTCTTGAAAATACATTTTTATTTTCTTTCTTTCTTCCTTTCCTTTTGTGAAAACGTACATTCTCAATCCACTTCTTTGTTACCTTTCTTTCGCCATCTTTGATGTTTTATTTGAGTTATAATCAGAACTAGCTTTATTCTTATCCATTGTTATGATCTTTTTGCAAACATGTTGCATAGGAATAATGATTAACGAACTAATAAAACTTTCAGGAAAGAAGTTTTGCACATTACTCTGGAAAATTTCTAAATAATATAGGGACCTGAAACATGACTAATGTTTAGAACACGCCAATTTTAAAGGTTGGAAATCTAGGAAGGAAGAGTCTAAATTAAAGACTATCCTTTCAGATTTTGTCGTCTAAACATTGATTGAACAAAATGACAAGCTGTCGTGTTAATTACAAAGCTTAAATGAACAAGCAAGCAATGATCATCAGGCAATAGGAAGAGGTTACCTCGGAGAAAAGAGCCTTCACTTGCTCATAAGACTTTCGTACGACACCTTGAAATGGTGTAGGAAACCAGAACGGTTCAGATCCTACATCCCCGAATTGTGATAAAAGAGGACAAAGGAAAAGCCACATATTTCTACCCTTAGATTACTGTGAGAGAATGATGGCACAAATCTTGGCGTCCCAGTGGATATAACTTTGAGGTTTACAATGGGGACAGTCTGGCTAAATGTTTCTTCAGAAAAATCAGTCAAGCGAGAAGGCATTGTAGCACATCAGTCACAAAACCTTGATAAACTTCGAGTAGTGATAACCTAAGCGAGATCATTCTCGGAAAAATAAAATTCTGCATTCATGCAAACACCATTCACATATGTCTAGTTAGGAGCATTTGTTTCATTTTGATCATGTCATCCTAATCATTAGGCATAATTAGGTTTATTATACAGGTCTTATCTCCCTGAGATTACAGTGGAACAGACCAAAGAATTTCAGATCTTATCTCCCTGAGATTACAGCGGAGTAGATCAAGGATAGTAATCCTATCTCCTTGAGATTACAATGGAGCGGATTAAAGGATCTTATCTCTCTGAAGTTACAGTAGAGAAGATCACATCAGGTCTTATCTCCCTGAGATTACAGTGGAACAGACCAAAGAATTTCAGATCTTATCTCCCTGAGGTTACAGTGGAGCAGATTGAAGCCAGAGATCTTATCTCCCTGAGATTACAGTGGAACAGACCAAAGAATTTCAGATCTTATCTCCCTGAGGTTACAGTGGAGCAGATTGAAGCCAGAGATCTTATCTCCCTGAGATTACAGCGGAGCAGATCGAAGACACTATCCTATCTCCCTGAAGTTACAGTGGAGCGGATTAAAATAAGAGATCTTATCTCCCTGAGATTACAGCGGAGCAGATCGAAGACACTATCTTATCCCCCTGAAGTTGCAGTGGCCCAAGTTGAAGATATGAGTCCGATCTCCCTGAAGTCGCAGTGGAGCGGGTCAAAATGATGGACCTTACCCCCTGAAGTTACAACAGAATGGATTGAAGTTACAAGACATATCTCTCTGAAGTTGCAGTGGAGTGGATTGAAGCAACACGACACATTGGATTGGAATGAAACTACTTGAAGAAGAGAAGCGTCAAGAGAAGTCGAGACTCGACGAGACCGGGCGAAATTGGGCTTTCTTAGTCTTTGCTCTGTTATCGTTACACGACAACGAGCAAAGAGGGGCAGCTGTACAAGCCCAATCTGAACTCACCAGCCCAAACCCAAGACCCATTACAAGACAGCCCAATTAGCCTAACCCAATCAGCCCAATTGGCAGAGCCCAAACGGCCCAATAAGCCCAACCGGCCCCAAACCCAGTCAGACTAGGGCGGAATCCCTGGCCAAGCCTAGAGCCGTGCCCATCCCTCTGCCATCGCTTTGTCCCATCGGCCACCTGCCCCAGACCTACCGCCACTCCTCTGGTAGCCACCAACTCTGCCGCCCTCGTCACATCATCTGCAAAGAGGATGGCAAACACGCAAGCAGAAACGAAGACAAACTTTTTCTCTTCTTTCTTTCGGCTATAAAAAGCCGGATCTATTATGTAGGAGAGGATTTTTTTTTTCAATTCTGGAAAAGACAGTGGATATACAAATATTACAATCTTAACAGAGGGAATATTTTAAACACCACTAACATCAGAGAATATCAAGAAATCGAAGAACAAAAAACTGAAAAGAAGGTTGACCTATTTTTCTTTCTTTCGATTCTGTTTCTTTCATTTTCATATAATAAAAGAGTAAAAGGAATTCGTCGGAGCCTCTGACGGTCGTGGATCCCTCACCATCGCCGGAATCGGACCTAGAAGGAAGCCGAAAGCCTCCTCCCTTCGGTGTATCTACGTCTCGGTGGCATGGCCTTTAAAAGGCGTCTGAAGCCCGACTGAAAAATCCCCTTTGAGTGATGGTGGCCACCGGTCCCGGTGGTGGAGCGATGACGGCAAGGATGGGCTTCTTTTGAAACCCTAGCAGAGCTCAAATAAACAAAAGGGGGGGTGTTCTAAAATTTCGGAGGAAAATGAAGCAAAAAATGAAATTTTTATTTAAATAATGAAGTGAAACGGTGCCGTTTGGCACCTGGAGCACCAATGTCTAAACGGTGTCGTTCGATCGACTATACCCGCGTGTTGGCCCGACCCGACCCGGAGGATCCGCGTTTTTTAGTTTTTGGATTAATTGCGCGCGCAGTCCCCCTGATTTTGCAATGTATTATAATTTGATCCTTTTTCGTTGTTTTCTCTTATTTTTAATTTAGCCCTGCAATTTTATTTTTGTTGCGAGTTGGTCCACTGCTGCGCTGTGTTTTGGGGGCTTTGGGTTATTTACTATTTTGATCCCCCTCTTTCGGCGCGTCACAATTTAATCCTCTTTACTCTTTTTTATTTCGATTTTGCCCAATACTTTTGTTTTTTATTGCTATTTAGTCCATCTGTTTTATTTTTGTATCTTATTTTTTTACTCATCTATTCATTATTATATTTCTATATTATATTATTATTTTTGTATTATTATTATTATCGTTATTATAGTTGCTCTTATATATACACGTATATTTCTTTTATATATAAATATATTTTTCTATATATTTACATGCATACTTTTTGTACTATATATACATATACACTTATTTTTATACTTTGTGCATGCATATATGTTCATAATAATCGTACATATTTCTAATCTTCGTAAATAGTACATATTTTTACATACATATATTTGTATTACTTCTATTTTCATAATTTTTATGTATATCTATACACATATATATTTTTATGAATATATACACATACTTATGTGTCCCTTTTTTTATATATATGTAAATCTCCATATATTTTACATATGCATATAAATTCATATTTTATATATTTTATAATACATACACGTACGTATACTTTCATATTTTATAATTCTCGCATACATACATACCTATATCTATAAATATTATAATGTTATTCATTAATCATTGTTTCATTTGATGGTAATTTATTCATTTATTTACATGCTCTTTATTATTTTACATAAGTGCTTTATTTATTTTATTTTATTTTATTTTATAATGTTTCACATGTTATTGATTTGTTTTTTATTTATTTTATTTAGTTGTTATGGCCTGTATTATTTTTATATACATTTTCGTATCTATCATGGTATTACCACGCATATCGATAATGGAATTAGTTTCCATCCCTTTTTTATAACGACTATATATGTTGTTTTGCTCGGTATGACAAAATTTGTTTTTTTAAAGATGGCATTTCGTGTTTAGATTCGTGAGGATCGTACCCTAACTTACTGGGTTTCAATTTTCACGATAAATCTAAATGCACGAATCCTTTTAAACTCAAATTTTAAATGATCTCGGGATTAAAAAAAATCGCGTCCTAACTTACTGGTCGTGATCTCGTTTTTAAAATCCGATATGGCTAAAATTTTTTAAATAAGTATTTTTCATTCGCGTATCGGGAATTCGAGACATTGTGTCCTAAGTTACTGGATATGATTCTCTTTCTCGAATAACGTGAAATATGTTTCTTTTCCAATTTTTTTATTTTATTTTAACACGAGGATCGTATTTTTAATTTTTCCAAGGTTCTCAATTTTTGACATTAAGACATTAAATAATCAACTAGGTACCAATTTTGGGCGTATCGAGGGTGCTAATCCTTCCTCGTGCGTAACCGACTCCCGAACCCGTTTTTCTGAATTTCGTGGACCAAACTTGTTGTTTTAATAAAATCAAACCGTTTATTAAAAACAACCCCTCTTCGAGGTGATCCAATCGCACCTCATAAAAAAAAGAGGATTGGTGGCGACTCCCGTTTCTTTTTTCAAAACCCAAGTCAACCCCGTTTTGTCAAAAAAATGGTGTCAACAATTCCATTACTAGATAATTAAGAAGAAAAAAGCAAGATGTTGGGGTCCCTGGGCAGGCAAGGGGCAGCCAATCTTTCACCTGTGACTTGGAAATATATACATACATACATAAGTACATTATTTTGCTTTGGCAGTTATGCGTCCTTCATTAAGCTTGTGTAGTCCAGGGAGGAGACATTTGAATTACATATTTCACATTCAAAGGACAATTCGTACGCTCTAATGTCCAAAATAAATTCTTCCCCCAAGCCTGGGACCCCATATTTTGCTTAGCATTTTCATTTTCATTTCATTTCAGTAAAGAGTTTAATTTGTTTCCTTTTCTTATGATGTCTCATCTTAAAAACTAGTTTGATTAAACCTCAAGTTGAATTCAGTTTTTAAACAAAAGTAGTCAAAATATGAAGAAGTGATTGCAATCTCTGGAATTCAAACTTCATTAGATGTATACTCTTTTGCTCATTACTGCCTTTACAACTTGTAAAAGCAAACATGGGAAACACAAACAAGATTAACGAATCCTACTTACTGAGGCCACACATCAACAATACAAAACCGACCTCCCAAGACCAAAGTTAACAAACAACACTGCAGAAATGACCACCCATAAAGTACTACAAAACATACTCAAAACCACATAGCATACACATGAAATCTGACATTATAAATCAACTCACCACCAAGCCTTAAACATACTAGTTCTATTAGATGTATACTCTTAAGAATAATTTTTTCTAACTTAATCAATGTTCCCATTTTGATCCCAACATTTCTTGATTTCATTTATAAAGTGTTATAAGTTTAAAAATTTATATACAAATATGTTTGGTTCTCATGAATTTTGAATAATAACATATTCATCCTCAACCAGTTGAAAGAAAGTATTGAGATAGCAGTATTAAGATAACAAGATGAACTAACTAATAAGTGTCGAATGTAATTATAAAGAGTCTTGTAATCTTATAAATGGAATTTAAGTTTCAACCTTAATTAAATTATACGATTTTTGATTATCAAAATATAATTTTAATATGTATTAATTTATAATTCCATTATTTTTGAAGGGGTTAAATAGAAATTTTTTCATACTTGAGGTCAAAGTGAAATTTTATCATAAATTAGTTTATATTTTTATTATGTATAGAGGAATTAAACTAAAAATTTTAATTTTTAGAGAGGCCAAAGCCCGTGCTAGCTCCCTTAGTGTTGCCTTTGGTTGAGATGAACAACCACAAATCCTAAGAGAATTAATCTTCATGAACTGTAAAACGAACAAAAAAAAATATCTTAATCAACCAAGAAAAATAAAATATTATTTTATTATAAAATAAAAAATATAAATAATATTTATTTTTTGAAAATTACAACTAGGGTGGGTAAAATCTAATTTCATTCTAATAAATTGATTAAATTTTAAATTAAATAATTCAAGTTATTTTAATTTTTGATTCTTTTCAAATAAATAGTTTGAGTTAAATAGTTGAACTCGATTTTGGAATGTACAACTTAAGTTATTAGAATAATCTATATAATTAACTATAATTCAATCCTACTTTTTGTGGACAGGTTTGATTTAGTAAATACTATCAATGATTCGATTGAGCTAATTGAGAAGATTCATAAATACTAGTTTTGAATGATCGGATTAATCACCTAATTAGTATACTTTTATTATCTAAATCGTAAATAAAATTCCTTTTTTTCTTTTCAAAATTTCTAAAACTTTCTCTTATTTCTTTTTTAAAATCACAAGTTGTATATTTATTATTATAGCTAACAAATGGTTATATTTTTTAGTCTCAGGTATGTGGCTTTTACATTATTGTCAAACGATTATTTTATTTAAAATCGTACTTCCCATTCTATTGATATTCTTCACTCTTTTTCTTTGGTGTTGCTTTCAAACACACAAATTTGTTAAATGATCCTCACACTTTCTCAAAGAGAGACAAATTATCATCATTTCACTTTCATGCAGCTAAATAAATCATAAATATGGGATAAGTTTCAACAATTTAATTTCTTGGGGACTGATCCTCCATGAATTATCTAGGGATCAAGCTATAAAATTTTCATGAGAATCAGATCCAAATGTGTTTAAAAATCTAGGATTTCGTGTTTGAACCATGGAGTTTAGTTTATCATACTTAACTGGACAGTAGGAGAAGAAAATAAAATAAAATAAATTTAACATATGAAGCAATGAAAAATAAAAACCCTACAAAACTCATGCAGAAGATGTTCAAACACAAGAAAACCCAACAAAACATACATGTACTTGTAATAGAGTTTTTGTTTCCTAAGAAGAAAAGCAAAATTCAAAGTTGATTGTAATCATCACTTACTTGATTCTTTGATGAATTTATAATCGAATTTTTCTTCCAAGGCATAATATATGAAGCTACCAAAGGAAAAATCCGAAGGGATAGCATGATCCAAAATTGTGAATGAAGAAAAATAAAGGATCAATGCGATCCCTTTGGATGCCTCCTCTAGCTGCCAGCTTCTCTTCTCTCAAAACACCTTTTTCTCTCTATCTCTGGTTTGAGAGGGGGAGAGACCTTAAATATAATAGAAAATTTTATTTTGAGTTTTATTTATATAAATTCGGAGATGTTAAATTATCAAAGAAAACGTATACATTTTATTTTATTTTTTAAAAAAGAGAGAATATATTTCATTTTCGGAGCAACCAAACACATGCAAAAGGTTTTAACTAGGAGTGGGTCAGCTATCCATTCTTAGAAATTCCCAACAACTTAGGTGGGTAAGTAATAATAATTTTATTTGTTATTTGCCTATTTTAATCAAGGTTTGTGGTCCATTCATGTTCCTTCTCTTACATCAAAAACTCTTTTATTTATCATCTTGTCATTAATACAAAATTTTAAAAATAAAATAGAACTTGATTATTAGTTTAGGGTTTACCTTAATCCCCACATGATCAATTTCGTGTCACTCAGAAATTTATAATTTTATCATATATAAGTGAAGTTTTAGCTTATTGTGTCAGTTTTAGTGCAGCTGCTGTCTCCAAGTCTTATCATTATCTAGTTAGTTCCTTACAAGAAAAAGTGAGAATTGTTGTGTTTCCATTGTGATGATTTTCTAACCCTTCGCACGGTCAAATAAAAAGATTTCTTATTTCTCTTTATAGACATTATTTTTTTTTTGTTCATAATCAATCCTATTCAAGGTCGTGGTATATCAGTCATCTTTATGCCACGATATTTTTTGGAGTAAGATTGAGGTGCTTAATATCCACTAAGCAGGCATAGAGTTTTAGGATATCTGTATGATTTAATTATGAGGGGTGTGCAACAACATTAAAGGGTATAATTTCTCCAGAAATAAATAAGAAGCATATGAGGGGTCTCTCAATTGACCTCTCCAGATCATCATGATGTATGGTGCTAGATATTGTCCAAACAATTGAAGCATAGTGGACCACATGCAAAGTGCACCCTTTTTATTTTTCCATGTTGCTATGCTGTAAAGACCCCACCAACCAAAAATATTTACTCCCTCCATGCCTCAAAGCTTTCATATACGGAAGTAGGGTTTCTGCTAAATTTTTGATTTGGATAAGAAAGTCTGAATATTGATAATGAAGTAAAATGGATGAAGCCGAGACAGACTATGGAAACCTATGAACTCTTTAATAATATATATATGGAATTTGGGTTTCTATATTTCTTTAATTATTATCTATATTCATAGTGACAATATTGTTTTAATAGGCTTTATTTTTCCAATTATCAGCTTCTTTCGACGTTGTGCTTGGTTTTTGAGAGACTGTTGTGGTGATTTGAATAGTTGTTTTATCTTATAATAAAAATTTAAATCAACAATGTTTGAATAAAATGAAAATGTACTTCAGCGCACTTGAATTCATGTTCTTCTACGCTAGCAACAATACCGATGCTAATGAAACTAAAACTCAACCAGCATATACAAATATATTTAATTCTTTTAAAAAATATATAAGATAATACATTTGGATTGAGTTTGAAATTTGAAATCATTAATTTTACTTAAATACTATTTTAAGTTGAATAAAATTTGTTTCAGACAGTGAAATAGACAGGAACACTATTTATTGATAAAGAAAATATATAAGATGTTGAATTAAACTAATTACTATCGACAAATTAAGAGTTTTGAGCCTTAGTAATATTTCAATATTAAATTTATTTATAATTTTGAATTGTTATGCTTTCTATTCATTTGAAATTATCATCTGGTGGTCCTACAACTTCTAATCTGTACACAACTATTCTTTTTATTGAATGCATGAAGTTTGGACCACATATCCACTGGAATATCATTATTCTTTCTAAGATGAAAAACAAATTTCATTGCTTCTTCTGCCCCATAATTTGAACCAGATGTAGCAAAATATTAATTCACTAATACTAACATAGTAAATGATCCTTGTCACACACACATTTAAATATATATTATATCTTTTCTTTCAGCTGTCATCACTTTGATTTTAATGATACTCTAGCTAGCTCTAAGATTATGTTATTTGGCTTAGGTATAAGGGCTAAATACAGGTATTCAAGATTTTTATTTATTTGGAAAATCACTGATACACCATATCTTATATTCATGTTTGGATATAAATACTTGGAAAAAAATGAGCAAACCCTAAAAATAAAGTGTATGATAAAGAGAGGGGGAGGGGTTTATAAATGATAAGGTAAGGTATTCAGAGGTACTCATTTGTTGGTTTTGTGAATGGCACATGGGATCTCAATTAGGAGGGTCTTTCATATATATAAAAGGACAATTCAATTAGTGCTAAGGGACATTGCCCCTACCCTACCCTACCCTACCCTACCCTCTCTATCCCTATATCTTTCAATGTGGTGTGCCTTGTGCAAGTGGGACATTGAGTGCATATCAAAATTAGGGTTTTTTGGGACCCTCAATTACTAAGGGACTTAAGAAGGGATTTTTTCCTTCTTGCTCATTATCTTGTCTCTAGCCTCTCTCTATATAATTTTGAATATTGAAGGTGGCCCTAGATGTTGTCGTTATCAATCATTTTATTGGCCATATGTGTTACTTAGGGAGTTAGGTTTGAATAATCATTTGGTTCCCTATAACAACATGAGAATTAATTTCTGATTCTAATATGTTTGTCCAAATGTATTTTTCTTTACCACCACTAACAGTAATCGTAATTTTATCATTATTCAAAGAGTATAGAATCTCCATGACTAAAAATGCTAACACAAAAAAGTAAAAAACCACCTATTAAGAAGCCCATTAGATATCAAAGTCTGGTTTAGGACATAAGACCAAAGCCCAACTAAAGGCACAAATTTGTGGAGAAAAACCCCTAAAATGAAAGCCCATTTGCGCAAGGGCAAAAAGTGATTATGATGATAGAAGTTTACTTTACTGAACTTTGTTAAAAATTTTAAATTACAAAAACTATAATAATATATATATAACTAATTTATGAGATTTACACCTCATTTTTAATAAAACTTATAAATATAATTCAATTTGTATTTGGACATCATAGGTTAATTGGATGAATAATAATTACACTCTCTTGTTATTACAAGGAATTCTAATCCCCTAAATGTGTTTCACTAATAGACAATAATTACATAGTATTTTCTTATGTTTTGGTAGTATAAATTGTAATTACATGATTGTATAATCCTAAATTTTAAAAACATATTAATTATTATAAAAATTATAAATAATACTTGAGAAAAAAATTCTCTAAATAAGTAACAAAATTTAAAATCAAACCATTGTATATAATACATTTGTCCGAAAAAAAAAAGCATGTGACAATATGATTGCTAGTAAAATTAACAAGAAAAATAAACCTTATAAGTAATTTCATCTAATTACTCTATCACTCCATATTTGTTGAGTTATTCTCTCTTTAATATTAAACACATACTCATTGCTATTATTGATAGATCATTTGCCAAGTATAAATAATTAATAATAAATACCATATAATTTAATATAAATAATTTGTAGTAAATACTATGTAATTTAGTTAACTATGTAGTAGGTCAAAATGCATGAGAAATTATCTCTCATCAATAGAAATTTCTAATTATTTAAACCATATTAGTAAAATAATATATAAATATATTTTAAAATATATGTATATATATCCTAAAATTAAAATAGTAGTATTGTATAAAAATATCTTTTCTAACTTAAATCATGAACATTCATGTTTGAAAAGTCATAAGATAATTGAATTTGACTATAATTATTTGTAATTACTTCAATTCTCGTCGGCCCCGAAGAATTGGAAAGTGTAATTCGGTGCTTCAAATACATTCAATTTAGTAGAACCCACTAATTACAAAGGTCACTCAAGCATGCCACAAGTGTGTAATTACAAGCAATTGCACCCAAATCGAATTACTAGGCGGCTTTTCAAACACACCCTAAAGATTATTTTTCATTTAATGAAATATGATTAATATATTTTTGATATAAAATTTAAAAATTTTATTGAAATAATATATTAACCGAAATTTATTATTTTTATTTCATTTTAGAAAATAATTTGACTAAAATTTGAGATAAAAGGTTGTTAAAGAAATCTAAATTAGTAAAGAGTGTGTTTCATAATTTATGATTGTTGTTGTTATAAATAAAAATTGTTATATAGGGTAAAAAAAATAAAAGACCAATTCTACAATAAACTTGGTTGTTATAATGAAATATTGTTATAAAGGATAATTTTCATAGAGAGGGCTAAGTGTACAATAAAAGCCAACCACAAAACCCTAAACATCAAGGGTTAAAACATTAATGGATACTAAGCCATGACTTTCATTTTGTAACAACCTGTTTTCAGCGGTATTAGAAACAGTGGTTTCAAGACCACAATTTCGACTAGTGAGTTAGTTTTATTATTTATTTAATGTTTATAAGGTTGAGTGAATGTTGTATAAAAATTTGATATGTTAATTTTATTGTTTGGTCATTTAATTAAGTAAAAAGGATAAAATTGTAAAAGTTGCAAAAATAAGCCATCAATAGTTCACGTGTTAAATGGTTATAAAAACATGAATTGAGGGCTCTATATGGTGATTAGGCTATAAGTGGTTTAGTGGACGGTTTGAGTAAGGTAAATCTTGAAATTTCATTTAAGTTAAAAAGGTAAAATGGTAAATAAGCTAATATGTATAAACCAAAACTAAGAAGAATATGTCATCTTCCTCACTTTGGTTTTTAGCAACCGAAAACCACAATTGTTAAACTCTCTAAGGTTCGCCATGTAACACCCAAAACCCGGCCTAAAAGTTTAGACTGAATCCCGAATGTCACATTGGTCCAAGAAGTAACAGTAGTTAAAATTTTCAAGACAAGTACTCAAGTCAAACTAGAACATTTAATCATTTAAAACCCAAACGGTAGAATTACAATTGAATTAAACATATGTAATGGAACCAAATAAACGATTAAAAATTTAAACGAAACATGTACCACAGCTTTATCAAATCTTATTGTTCAAAAATCGTTTAACTAAATATAAACTGAAAATATAAACCGATAACCATTTATTTCCACTGAGATTGTCTGAGACCTCCGCACACCGAGTCCAGCATCAGAATTCAAAAGTGTACCTGAAAAGGAAACATTAAGAGGGGGTGAGCTATTCAAGCTCAGTGTGAGTTCGAATCAAAACTAAAAACAAATCACGGAGTTCAAAACAAATATCACATCAGATTCACAGAAATAAACTAAGTTAAAAAGAGACTCAGAACTCACGTCCCAATAGAACATAACACTCAAGCACCCTAATTCACAAATAGACACTCGGTCACAAGAGAATTTAGCTAAATAGAAAACAGTCAGATAGTCATACACTCAGAACACTCAGATCAATGCGTGTGAAAGCAATCAGATGATAAAACCCACCCACCCATCCAGCCAACACACCTCTCCGTCCCCCGAACACACCCCATAAGAGTTGTTTAAGCTCATCCAACCAACACACCACTTAGAACCTCGAGGGCCCATCCAACCCTACACACCACATATATGGACCAAGCCACTCAGATATTAATATGCAGCAGAGCTGGCGTATATGCTGTACAGTGCAATGCGGTAATCCGCAGTACAGTCCTGTTGCAGTTATACTACCAGATCAAAAAATGGTACATAGTATAGACAACGTACATACGGTACATTGCGATGCGGCAAATTGCTATACCGGTAAATTACAATTTAACTGCCAGATCAGATAAATATACGCAGCAAGGCTGACGTACACTGTACAGTGCAGTGCGGTAATTTACAGTACAAAAAAGTTTACAGTTTGAACTAGCAGATCAGATCAGACTCCCGTCTCTTCAAAACCCATCCCAAAATATTTTATGCAGGTGTATGTATGCATACAATCTCACAGAGCAGAGACACAGTATCAGACAGTCAGACAGAACTGCTATGTACACACATCCAATAGAACAGATTCAAATTTAAACATCTTACATGATAGCCACAGATATGCTCAGGCCGAAGCCCAGATTAGAATCTTTAGCCACTCTGACTAAGGATCAGCCAAGGCAAAACACACAAGCAAAAGCTCGAATCAAACATACACAGAATCAAAGTAGGTGACTTAGAGCCATATGCTCGTGTACTCTGGCCCTGTGGCCATGCCTAGGTCGTGTGAAGATCACAAACCCATTTGAAGAGAGGCACATGACTGTGTGATTAAAGCACACGCCCGTGTGGATCGGGGACATGGTTGTGGGAGCAAGCCGTGTAACTCTTTGTCTATTTGCACTAAATTTGAGTACAGGGCTGACACGGCCATGTGAGGATCTCACACGCCTGTATGCCCACCAGACACAGCTGTGTATCCTAAAACACACGCCCATATGGAATCTTTAAATCTCTAAATTAGCTACATGCCTGTGTGGCCAGACTGTGTAGTACCAAATTACTCAAACCCTAATCTTTAATCTCACACGCCCGTGTGCCCGAGGGATATGCCTGTGTGAAAAATAATAGAATCCCCAAGTTGGCCACACGGTCGTGTGGCACCAAAATTGGCTCGAAAACCCTAATTTCCAACAGCACACGGGCGTGTGAACTAGTACACGCCCGTGTGGAAGCCCCAGTGGCCATGAAACCACCTCGGAACAATCTAGAAAATGCTATTTTAGCCATCGCAACAGCCCTAACGTTCGCAATGACATAAGGGTATTGGGATATGTCGTATTCCCAAACCTTTTTCAGCAACTAACACCCCAAAATCAAAAGTTAATAACACAAACGAGAATTTTTGAAACAATAATTCACAAAAATAAAGGAAGACAAGATTCTAATCCACACCTGATTAGATGACTGAGGAGGAGATTCTTCGAAATCCACAAGCAAACCCGTTTTCAACAAGAAATTAAAGAAAAAAAGTCAAAGCAAAAACAAAACCCCCCAAAAAAGAAAAAGAATAAAGAACGTTCCCCAAAAAGTCAACAAAGTAGAATAATAATAAAATAAAAAGTAAAAACAAATGTACAAATAAATAGTTAAAAAGAATAAAATTTTAACTTAAAACAAAACTCAAAACAAAACGTTACTTCAAATGCAGACACAGAGACTAGAACCCAGAACCTAGAGAAAAACTAACACACACACAACCACCGGACCAGCAGACCCATTCTATCACTTAAATGCAAACTAAACTCAATAGCACTACCAACTCACTGACCCTAGCCACAAAACCCAAAACTTCTAACCCCAAAATTTGGGGCGTTACACGCCAAGCACTAGTTTTTGCATGCTATGTGTTTTTAATCTATTTTTAATGATTTTTATGTTTTTGAGACGATTGTAGCTTAATCTAGCTAATCCAAAGATTAATTTGTGGAATTTTTAAATGTTTATAAGTATACCATTGATGATTTTAAATGTTTTTGATGTCAAATAGTGTAGTTGGAAGCTTAGTTGCTAGATAAATAAGTTTGCATAGTGATTTTTAATAAATTTTAGTTAAAGGATTAAAGTAATAAATAATTATTTTGGCATGGAAATTTTGTGAAATTTTAAAAGTTATGGATTAAACATATCCCTTAGGTGGTTCGGTTAAGCTTATACGGGTTTAATTGTGTTGAATTAGAAGTTTCGGTTTTAAGAACTAATGTATAAAAGGTAAATTTTAGGGTAAATACATAAATGTTATTAAAGAGTTAATTATATGATTAAAGTGTTTTAAGATGTTTTATTGGTTTAATTGAACTGAATTATTATATGTAGATCAAGAAACAAGTAGATCAATCGAAGATCGTGGGAAAGAAAAGGTCGTTGACTAGACGTCTTCAAATAGCGGTAGTTATCGTATTTTGGTAAGTTCGTATTATGTAATTTATGGTATAATTAATTTCTTATTACCTATTTATTGAAGTAATAGTTGTTATTGTGATAATTATTGAATGCTTAGTTTGATGAAAGATTATTATTGAGATTGAAATGTATTGAAAATGTACGATGGGCCTGTGTGAACTTGGTAAATAGTCGGATACAAATAACAAGTCCTTAGGAAGAAGCAGGCTTTGAGCTGGTGAATAATTATATTTGGTACTCTGGTACCAGTTAGTGGATACTGTACCGAAAGCTTGAGGTCAAGCATGTGTTGCATACTCTCTAAGTTTGAGGTGTTGATCAATGTCCTAAAGTTGACACGTTTGGATATTTCTCTTCCGCGTATCAGAATGATTTACTATTGCTTTTCAGGCCAATTGATTGTTTACGTATCATATCATGATTTAATAATATGGTGAATTGATGGTGTGAATGTTACAGGTTGAATTGTTTCGGTTGATTGAGATAGGTGAATTATGATCATTGATATTGTGTTATGTTCTTGTATTAGTGTATTTAAATTTTCGGGTATGATATGTTTAATTTCATGAACTTACTAAGCTTTGCATAAGCTTACCTCTTTTTGATTTTATTCTTGTAGATTTGTTGGGATAGTGACATTGATTGGATTAGCTTAGGAGATTGTACACTATTCGCTATCTTTTCAATAGTATTTTGTTGTTTTGGAACGGTTAAAAGTGACATGTAATTAGGGTATCCATGTGTATATATTTAAACCTTAGTTGTTAAGTAACTTATAGTGGAATGGTAGTTTGTGATTACCATTTTGATACTTGGTTGATGTGATTGGTATAATACGTTAATTAATGGTAGCTAGCATTTGGTATTTTGGTAAAATTGAAATGGTCATTATGTGTGATTGACTGAGATGTTGTCCCGGTAAAATGGATGTAGTGAGTTGGTATGTTTAAGCTATTATGAAATATGTGATTATGGTAGTTGTTTATAGTTTATTTTGATGTTTAAATTGTGGTGCCAATGAGGGCATATTGGTTAGACACATTGGTTGATGTGAATTGGTATGTTTTTGCATGTTTAGGCCATTTTGGATAAGTTTTATTGTTGATTATTGCTTAGCTTGGATTCCAAGCATTTAGATGTGAAATGACTTGTTTTTTAAAGTAGTTTTATGTACACATGGCTTGTGACACGGGCTGCCACACAGCCGTTTGCCCCACATGGTTGTGTGATCCTTTAAAGTTTTGTGCAGGATTTGTCCACATGGTCACAGTGAGTTACATAGCCTAACCATACGGCCGTGTGACCCTAACTTTGAATCGTACACGGTCTGAAAGAAATGACGTGTGGATTAGCCACACGAGTGTGTGGAGTAGCCACATGGGACACGACCATGTTTAGGGCCACATGGTCTGGTTTCTGTCACACGGCCGGTGTGACCATTATTTACACTTTTCACTCAAATTTATTAGAAGTTCTAATTTAACCCAGAATTGATCTCGATTTGTTTTAAATGTTCTGTAAGCTCAAATTATGTCCCAATTTGATTAAAAAGCATGGAAAAGATTGATGATAAATTATTTTGATTTAAAATATGTATTATATTAGGTTTGTAGTTGTAACACCTTATAGCTCGGGACGGTGATTGGACTGGGTATAAGGTGTTACATTTAGTAGTATCAAAACTATGGTTTAGTTGGTTCTAAGACCGAACATAACATGCATTGAGTCTAGATATACATGCCACTTTATAACCTGTGAAAGTGTGATGACATTTGATTAATTTGAATTGTTTTTATATATAAAAAAAATGTTGTCTAGATCCAACTGAGTAGATTTCGATGAGGTAGAGAGTTTTATCCCAACCACCGATCAGGAGGCTACTCAGAATGAGCCCGTGACTCAAGGGCTGAGAGATATGACGCCAAATGCTTTCTCCGTATAATGAATGATATGTATGATGCTTATTTGGAAGTTAACTCGGCAGCTCAACAACCTTATCCCCTTCGTCCTTAAACCTCGACCCAACAGAATGATAAGAGAATTACCATTGATAAGTTAGAAAATATGGAGCAGTAGAATTTGTGGTAATATGAGTGATGACCCAACCAAAGCCGAGTACTGGTTAGAGCATACTCAGAGGCTGTTCGATGAATGTTATGTTCACCCAAAGACTGTTTGAGATGCAGTGTGTCATTATTAAAAGATGAAGCATTTCAGTGGTGGTTCATGTTAACTGTAGTAGTATAGAAGGAAAAATTAGCTAGGATTTCTTTAAAATTGAGTTTCGAAATAAGGATATCAATAAATGATGTTTGGAGAGAAAAAAGAAAGAATTTCTTGAACTAAAACAAGGAAATAGAACAGTGGCTGAGGATGAGAAATAGTCTGTGCAGCTCAGCAAGTATGCCTGTGAGATTGTACCTACGAAAGAAGACATATGTGTGAGATTGTAACGACAATATTAAGATGCCAGTAGGGGCAATAGAAATTTGTGAGTTTGTGATTCTATCTAGTCAAGCTCAAAAGATGGAAGAAATATGTGCTAGTAAGAAGCGAAATAAAGCAAAAACACGTAACTTTGGTAACGTAATGAACCTAGAACTATTTTTGATTCCCCAAAAAAGAAGATGAAAGAATCGAGTAGAATATTCTCAGTATGATCAGAGTTTTTGGGTAAGGTCATTTGAAATAGAGTAGTAAGAGACCATCGACTCATTTAGTGGATAGTGTGGACAGTGCTCGAATACAAATAAGGTCGAATGTAATCAGTGTGTTGATATCACTTTAGAGTATGAAGATTGAACAAAGGATCCTTTTTATTTGTGAATCCCCTGACCATTTTAAGAAGGATTGTTCGGATCGAATTAAGCCTAATAAAGATCAGAATACAAACCTGCTGCTACTTCTACTCGAGGTAGATGACCTAAGAATGTAATTCAGCTAGAGCTAATAGAATGGAACTAGAGACATGACGGTTAGATCTGAAGCTAAAGGTCCTATCGAAACTTATGCCACCTGAATGCGATAAGAGCCTCAGCTCTTGAGTTATTCTCGTACCTTTCTATCTTTTATATTAGTGTGTATGCATTAATTGACCTTTGGTCGACGCATTCATATATATGCACTAAGTTAGTCATGGAAAAGAATTTACCAGTCGAGTCAACTGATTGTATTATTAAAGTAACAAACCCATTAGGTTATAGTGTTATAGTTGACTTGGTATACAACAGTGTCCGCTGAAAATTCAAGGCTATAACTTTCCTGCTAATTTGATGTTATTACCTTTCATGAATTCAACATTCTGAGAATGGATTCGTTGAATGTACATGATATTGTGGTTAGTTGTCGACAGAAAAGATTTGATTTAAGGTGTTAGATGGCAAGTGATTTTTGTTAAATCAGATAAATCTGATTGTGTTTCGAGCATGATTTCTGTAATGAAGCCACAAAATTGGCCAAAAGGCTGTAATGCATTCCTAGCCTACATTCTGGATTCTAGAGCATCAGATATAAGT